>NC_056431.1:3454448-3561948 GCF_018296145.1 Oncorhynchus tshawytscha
CACCGTCCCAGAGAGAACACACACACACACGCACAGTCCCAGAGAACACACACACGCACACAGTCCCAGAGAACACACACATGCACACAGTCCCAGAGAACACACACACGCACACAGTCCCAGAGAACACGCACACGGTCCCAGAGAACACGCACACAGTCCCAGAGAACACGCACACAGTCCCAGAGAACACACACACACATACAGTCCCAGAGAACACACACACACACACACACACACACAGTCCCAGAGAACACACACACAGTCCCAGAGAACACACACACACAGTCCCAGAGAACACACACACACACATACAGTCCCAGAGAACACACACACACACATACAGGCCCAGAGAACACACACACACACACACAGGCCCAGAGAACACACACACACACACACAGTCCCAGAGAACACACACACACACAGAACCAGAGAGAACACACACACACACAGTCCCAGAGAGAACACACACACACACACACAGTCCCAGAGAGAACACACACACAGTCCCAGAGAGAACACACACACACACACAGTCCCAGAGAGAACACACACACAAACACACACACAGTCCCAGAGAACACACACACGCACACAGTCCCAGAGAACACACACATGCACACAGCCCCAGAGAACACACACACCACACAGCCCCAGAGAACACGCACACGCACACAGCCCCAGAGAACACACACACAGTCCCAGAGAACACGCACACAGTCCCAGAGAACACACACACGCACACAGTCCCAGAGATTACACACACACGCACACAGTCCCAGAGAACACACACACACACACATACAGTCCCAGAGAACACACACACACACATACAGTCCCAGAGAACACACACATACAGTCCCAGAGAACACACACATACAGTCCCAGAGAACACACACACACACATACAGTCCCAGAGAACACACACACACACACACAGTCCCAGAGAACACACACACACACACACACAGTCCCAGAGAACACACACACACACACAGTCCCAGAGAACACACACACACACACACAGTCCCAGAGAGAACACACACACACACACACACACACAGTCCCAGAGAGAACACACACACACACACAGTCCCAGAGAGAACACACACACACACAGTCCCAGAGAGAACACACACACACACAGTCCCAGAGAGAACACACACACACACAGTCCCAGAGAGAACACACACACACACACAGTCCCAGAGAACACACACACACACACACACACACAGTCCCAGAGAGAACACACACACACACACACAGTCCCAGAGAGAACACACACACACAGTCCCAGAGAGAACACACACACACACAGTCCCAGAGAGAACACAAACACACAGTCCCAGAGAGAACACACACACACACACAGTCCCAGAGAGAACACACACACACACACAGTCCCAGAGAACACACACACACACACAGTCCCAGAGAACACACACACACACACAGTCCCAGAGAACACACACACACACAGTCCCAGAGAACACACACACACACACACAGTCCCAGAGAGAACACACACACACACACACACAGTCCCAGAGAGAACACACACACACACACACAGTCCCAGAGAACACACACGCACACAGTCCCAGAGAACACGCACACGCACACAGCCCCAGAGAACACGCACACGCACACAGTCCCAGAGAACACACACGGGCACACAGTCCCAGAGATTACACACACACGCGCACACACAGTCCCAGAGAGAACACACACACGCACACACAGTCCCAGAGAGAACACACATACACACAGTCCCAGAGAGAACACACACACACACAGTCCCAGAGAGAACACACACACAGTCCCAGAGAGAACACACACACACACACAGTCCCAGAGAGAACACACACACGCACACAGTCCCAGAGAACACACACACACACAGCCCCAGAGAACACACACACAGCCCCAGAGAACACACACACACAGTCCCAGAGATTACACACACACACGCACACACAGTCCCAGAGAGAACACACACACACACACTGTCCCAGAGAGAACACACACACACACACAGTCCCAGAGAGAACACACACACGCACACAGTCCCAGAGAACACACACACAGTCCCAGAGAGAACACACACACACACACACAGTCCCAGAGAGAACACACACACAGTCCCAGAGAGAGCACACACACACACACACACACAGTCCCAGAGAGAACACACACACACACACACAGTCCCAGAGAGAACACACACACACACACACACAGTCCCAGAGAGAACACACACACGCACACAGTCCCAGAGAACACGCACACGCACACAGCCCCAGAGAACACGCACACAGCCCCAGAGAACACACACACGCACACAGTCCCAGAGAACACACACACGCACACAGTCCCAGAGAACACACACACGCACACACAGTCCCAGAGAGAACACACACACGCACACACAGTCCCAGAGAGAACACACACACGCACACACAGTCCCAGAGAGAACACACACACACACACACAGTCCCAGAGAGAACACACACACACAGTCCCAGAGAACACACACACGCACACAGTCCCAGAGAACACACACACGCACACAGTCCCAGAGAACACACACACGCACACAGCCCCAGAGAACACACACACAGCCCCAGAGAACACACACACACAGTCCCAGAGATTACACACACACGCACACACAGTCCCAGAGAGAGAGACACACACACACACACAGTCCCAGAGAGAACACACACACACACACACACAGTCCCAGAGAGAACACACACACAGTCCCAGAGAGATCACACACACACACACAGTCCCAGAGAGAACACACACACACACAGTCCCAGAGAACACACACGCACACAGTCCCAGAGAACACGCACACGCACACAGCCCCAGAGAACACGCACACGCACACAGTCCCAGAGAACACACACACGCACACAGTCCCAGAGAACACACACACGCACACAGTCCCAGAGATTACACACACACGCACACACAGTCCCAGAGAGAACACACACACACACACAGTCCCAGAGAGAACACACACACACACAGTCCCAGAGAGAACACACACACAGTCCCAGAGAGAACACACACACACACACAGTCCCAGAGAGAACACACACACGCACACAGTCCCAGAGAGAACACACACACGCACACAGTCCCAGAGAACACACACACAGACCCAGAGAACACACACACACAGTCCCAGAGATTACACACACACAGTCCCAGCACACACAGTCCCAGAGAGAACACACACACACAGTCCCAGAGAGAACACACACACACACACAGTCCCAGAGAGAACACACACACAGTCCCAGAGAGAACACACACACACAGTCCCAGAGAGAACACACACACACACAGTCCCAGAGAGAACACACACACACACACAGTCCCAGAGAACACACACGCACACAGTCCCAGAGAACACGCACACGCACACAGACCCAGAGAACACGCACACGCACACAGTCCCAGAGAACACACACACGCACACAGTCCCAGAGAACACACACACGCACACAGTCCCAGAGATTACACACACACGCACACACAGTCCCAGAGAGAACACACACACGCACACACAGTCCCAGAGAGAACACACACACGCACACACAGTCCCAGAGAGAACACACACACACAGTCCCAGAGAGAACACACACACACACAGTCCCAGAGAGAACACACACACACAGTCCCAGAGAGAACACACACACACACAGTCCCAGAGAGAACACACACACAGTCCCAGAGAGAACACACACACACACACACACACAGTCCCAGAGAGAACACACACACGCACACAGTCCCAGAGAACACACACACGCACACAGCCCCAGAGAACACACACACAGCCCCAGAGAACACACACACACAGTCCCAGAGATTACACACACACACGCACACACAGTCCCAGAGAGAACACACACACACACACACAGTCCCAGAGAGAACACACACACACAGTCCCAGAGAGAACACACACACACACACACAGTCCCAGAGAGGACACACACACAGTCCCAGAGAGAACACACACACACACACAGTCCCAGAGAGAACACACACACACACACACAGTCCCAGAGAACACACACACACACACACAGTCCCAGAGAACACACACACGCACACAGTCCCAGAGAACACACACACGCACACAGTCCCAGAGAACACACCCACACACACAGTCCCAGAGAGAACACACACACGCACACAGTCCCAGAGAGAACACACACACACACACAGTCCCAGAGAGAACACACACACACACACAGTCCCAGAGAGAACACACACACACACAGTCCCAGAGAACACACACACGCACACAGCCCCAGAGAATACACACACACGCACACAGTCCAAGAGATTACACACACACGCACACAGTCCCAGAGAATACACACACACAGTCCCAGAGAACACACACACAGTCCCAGAGAACACACACACAGTCCCAGAGAACACACACACACACAGTCCCAGAGAACACACACACACAGTCCCAGAGAATACACGCACACAGTCCCAGAGATTACACACACACGCACACAGTCCCAGAGAATACACGCACACAGTCCCAGAGAATACACGCACACAGTCCCAGAGAATACACGCACACAGTCCCAGAGAATACACGCACACAGTCCCAGAGAATACACGCACACAGTCCCAGAGAATACACGCACACAGTCCCAGAGAGAACACACACACAGTCCCAGAGAGAACACACACACACACACAGTCCCAGAGAGAACACACACACACACACACAGTCCCAGAGAACACACACACACACACAGTCCCAGAGAACACACACACGCACACAGTCCCAGAGAGAACACACACACGCACACAGTCCCAGAGAGAACACACACACGCACACAGTCCCAGAGAGAACACACACACGCACACAGCCCCAGAGAACACACACACGCACACAGCCCCAGAGAACACAAACACGCACACAGTCCCAGAGATTACACATACACGCACACAGTCCCAGAGAATACACACACACGCACACAGTCCCAGAGAATACACACACACGCACACAGTCCAAGAGATTACACACACACGCACACAGTCCCAGAGAATACACACACACAGTCCCAGAGAACACACACACAGTCCCAGAGAACACACACACAGTCCCAGAGAACACACACACACACAGTCCCAGAGAACACACACACACAGTCCCAGAGAATACACGCACACAGTCCCAGAGATTACACACACACGCACACAGTCCCAGAGAATACACGCACACAGTCCCAGAGAATACACGCACACAGTCCCAGAGAATACACGCACACAGTCCCAGAGAATACACGCACACAGTCCCAGAGAATACACGCACACAGTCCCAGAGAATACACGCACACAGTCCCAGAGAATACACACACACAGTCCCAGAGAACACACACACACACACAGTCCCAGAGAACACACACACACACACACACATACATACAGTCCCAGAGAACACACACACACATACAGTCCCAGAGAACACACACACACATACAGTCCCAGAGAACACACACACATACAGTCCCAGAGAACACACACACACATACAGTCCCAGAGAACACACACACACACATACAGTCCCAGAGAACACACACACATACAGTCCCAGAGAACACACACACACATACAGTCCCTGAGAACACACACACACATACAGTCCCAGAGAACACACACACACACACACGAACACACACACAGTCCCAGAGAACTTCTGCCTCTCAGCCCCCTACCCATGCCTTTATGACAGCCTCCAGTCCAGTCCAAACACGCATGGTTATATGACCCACAGTTGTTCCTGAATTCTAACCAGACTAGACTGGAGAAAGACTTGGAAGTGTTTTTGTCTATCTTTCTGTGTGTGTGTGTGTGTGTGTGTGTGTGTGTGTGTGTGTGTGTGTGTGTGTGTGTGTGTTTGTTTGTTTCGGTCCAGTCTGTCTCTGTATGTCTGTGTGTGTTTGTCTCTGTCCAGTCTGTCTATGTCTTTCTGTGTGTGTGTGTGTGTTTGTCTCGGTCCAGTCTGTCTATGTCTTTCTGTGTGTGTGTGTGTGTTTGTCTCTGTCCAGTCTGTCTATGTCTTTCTGTGTGTGTGTGTGTGTTTGTCTCGGTCCAGTCTGTCTCTGTATGTCTGTGTGTGTTTGTCTCTGTCCAGTCTGTCTATGTCTTTCTGTGTGTGTGTGTGTGTTTGTCTCGGTCCAGTCTGTCTCTGTATGTCTGTCTTTCTGTGTGTGTGTGTTTGTCTCGGTCCAGTCTGTCTCTGTATGTCTGTGTGTGTGTGTGATGTCTCGGTCCAGTCTGTCTCTGTATGTCTGTGTGTGTGTGTGTTTGTCTCGGCCCAGTCTGTCTCTGTATGTCTGTGTGTGTGTGTGTGTGTGTTTGTCTCGGTCCAGTCTGTCTCTGTATGTCTGTGTGTGTGTGTGTGTGTGTGTTTGTCTCGGTCCAGTCTGTCTCTGTATGTCTGTGTGTGTGTGTGTGTGTTTGTCTCGGTCCAGTCTGTCTCTGTATGTCTGTGTGTGTGTGTGTGTTTGTCTCGGTCCAGTCTGTCTCTGTATGTCTGTGTGTGTGTGTGTTTGTCTCGGTCCAGTCTGTCTCTGTATGTCTGTGTGTGTGTGTGTTTGTCTCGGTCCAGTCTGTCTCTGTATGTCTGTCTGTCTGTGTGTGTGTGTTTGTCTCGGTCCAGTCTGTCTCTGTATGTCTGTGTGTGTGTGTGTGTGTGTGTGTTTGTCTCGGTCCAGTCTGTCTCTGTATGTCTGTGTGTGTGTGTGTTTTTGTCTCGGTCCAGTCTGTCTCTGTATGTCTGTGTGTGTGTGTTTGTCTCGGTCCAGTCTGTCTCTGTATGTCTGTCTTTCTGTGTGTGTGTGTTTGTCTCTGGTCCAGTCTGTCTCTGTATGTCTGTGTGTGTGTGTTTGTCTCGGTCCAGTCTATCTCTGTATGTCTGTGTGTGTGTGTTTGTCTCGGTCCAGTCTGTCTCTGTATGTCTGTGTGTGTGTGTGTTTGTCTCGGTCCAGTCTGTCTCTGTATGTCTGTGTGTGTGTGTTTGTCTCGGTCCAGTCTGTCTCTGTATGTCTGTGTGTGAATGACTACCTCAGCAGCTTTCAGTTAAACATTAGCCAGCCGAGAGACTAGTGATTAAAGGAAATGAGTCTGGGTTTTTTTGACACCTGTAAGGGATACATGTAGTGATCAACATGTTGGGACACATAACACACACAGGCCTACAGATGACAGAATGGACCTACTGTGTTCTCTACCCACACACACTGATTAGGAGTTGTGCCGGCTGTGCGCACACTGTCAGTTTCCTTGATGAAACATTGGAGTGTGTGTATCTCTGTCATTGTCTGTTTGTATTATGGCCCCAGTGTCTTCCTCAGTGTTAACTGCAGTGCTTGTGGAGCATCTCCACTGCAGGTGGTCTGTCTGGCAGTGTTGTGTGTTGATGCTGTAATCTTTGGCCTGCTTTCTGTTCCTCTGTCACTGATGTAACAACATGATAGTTAGCCTGGGTTTACTAGGCAAAGGTTACTTTATCATTCATTTTCCTGTGAACTTATACAGGAATATCACGTTGACATCATGTGTATCCTGAAGGTAGGATTGGGTTCTTCTGTATCAATAGTTTCTACTATGTGAACTGTGAGCCTAACTATAGTTGGTAACTGTAATATTTACTATAGGCTGCTGCAGTGCAGACGTCAGCACTCCTGCTTACACACACACACACACACACACAGTCTCATGCCCTGGCAAGCTGCCATCTGAGTGGCCCAGTCTCTCTTTCTCTCACACGCACACACACACACAGAGAGAGAGAGTCCCTGTAGAGGTCACAAGTCCAGCTTACTAGCTCATGCTCTGACGCACAATCATCTGAGTGACGTGACCCCACCGTGACCCCGTTGCCATGGGAGACGTCAGAGTTCCGGCTGAGGTGAACATTAGACTTGCTGACAGCCTCATCATGACGTCTACTGACTGACCCTTAATATAGGATGATCACTGTTATAGAAGTGGGCTCATCCATTCACTCCCAGACACACACAGACTGGTACTTAATATAGGATGATCACTGTTATAGAAGAGGACTCATCCATTCACTCCCAGACACACACAGACTGGCACGTTATATAGGGTTTGTCCACTCCCCAAGACAGACACTGACTAGGCAGCAAGAAACATCAACAACACAATTCATTTTAGGCAGAAAGAACCAATGCTTGTTTCTAATTATGTATGAGTGCTGCTGCTCATCTGCAATGATGACTCAGTATACCCTAGCCCAATTATGAATGAATATTCAATCTCTACCTCCCTTCATCTGCCTCTCTCTCTCTCCATCTCTCCTCTCAGTAATAGTGTGAACGTGGAGGGGGCGACCCATAAGCAGGTGGTGGATCTGATCCGTGCGGGGGAGAGGGAGCTGATGCTGGCCGTGCTGTCTGTACCTCCCCAGGAGGCTGACTGTCTGGACCCTGGAGACGACGGCTCAGCCCAGTCCTGCTACGACTACAGCGACAAACAGGCCGTCCCCATCTCCGTTCCCACATACAAACACGCTGAACTCAACCAGGAGAGGTTTGTGGTGAGTAGATGGACGGAAGGAGAAAGGAAGGAAGGGGTGGAGAGAGGGAAGGAGTGGTGCGAATAACCTGTCCACATCTGTCCCAACATGCAAATACACTGAACGCAACCAGGAGAGAGAGGGAGGGAGAGATAAAATGACTGAGGAAAGATGTACATAACATGTAGGTATTGCCGCAGGTAGCCTAGTGGTTAGAGCGTTGGGCCAGTAACCAAAAGGTTGCTTGATCGAATCCCCAAGCTGACAAGGTAAAAATCTGTCGTTCTGCCCCTGAACAAGGCAGTTAACCCACTGGTCCTGGCTGTCATTGTAAATAAGAATTTGATCTTAACTGACTTGCCCAGTTAAATGAAATAAAAATGCCTAAAGTATATTGTAACTGTGTCTCTGTTTGCAGGTGTATAATGTGTACATGGCAGGCAGACAGCTGTGCTCTAAGAGGTACAGGGAGTTTGCTATCCTCAACCAGAACCTGAAGAGAGAGTTTGCCAACTACACCTTCCCCAAAATACCTGGCAAATGGCCTTTTTCCCTGTCTGAACAACAACTAGATGCTAGACGCAGGGGACTGGAGGAATACCTGGAGAAAGGTGAGAGGGAGGGAAAGGCCAGAGAAATATGGAGCAAAAACCATTTGGAAAGGTGATAGAAAGGGTGGAATGAGAGATGGAGGGATAACTGGAAGAAGGTGGAAGATGATGCAATAAATAGAGGAGGAAGAAAAATAAATGTGGAAAGGATTAGAGAGGAGATGGAGATGGTCAGGATTACAGCCTACTAAGAGAGGCTCATGGGAGTGTCTTAGAGAGGAGGTAGAGATGGTCAGGATTACAGCCTACTAAGAGAGGCTCATGTGAGTGTTTTAGAGAGGAGATGGAGATGGTCAGGATTACAGCCTACTAAGAGAGGCTCATGGGAGTGTCTTAGAGAGGAGGTAGAGATGGTCAGGATTACAGGCTACTAAGAGAGGCTCATGTGAGTGTCTTAGAGAGGAGGTAGAGATGGTCAGGATTACAGGCTACTAAGAGAGGCTCATGGGAGTGTCTTAGAGAGGAGGTAGAGATGGTCAGGATTACAGGCTACTAAGAGAGGCTCATGGGAGTGTCTTAGAGAGGAGGTAGAGATGGTCAGGATTACAGGCTACTAAGAGAGGCTCATGGGAGTGTCTTAGAGAGGAGGTAGAGATGGTCAGGATTACAGCCTACTAAGAGAGGCTCATGGGAGTGTCTTAGAGAGGAGGTAGAGATGGTCAGGATTACAGCCTACTAAGAGAGGCTCATGGGAGTGTCTTAGAGAGGAGGTAGAGATGGTCAGGATTACAGGCTACTAAGAGAGGCTCATGGGAGTGTCTTAGAGAGGAGGTAGAGATGGTCAGGATTACAGCCTACTAAGAGAGGCTCATGGGAGTGTCTTAGAGAGGAGGTAGAGATGGTCAGGATTACAGCCTACTAAGAGAGGCTCATGGGAGTGTCTTAGAGAGGAGGTAGAGATGGTCAGGATTACAGCCTACTAAGAGAGGCTCATGGGAGTGTCTTAGAGAGGAGGTAGAGATGGTCAGGATTACAGCCTACTAAGAGAGGCTCATGGGAGTGTCTTAGAGAGGAGGTAGAGATGGTCAGGATTACAGCCTACTAAGAGAGGCTCATGGGAGTGTCTTAGAGAGGAGGTAGAGATGGTCAGGATTACAGCCTACTAAGAGAGGCTCATGGGAGTGTCTTAGAGAGGAGGTAGAGATGGTCAGGATAACAGGCTACTAAGAGAGGAACTCATGGGAGTGTCTTAGAGAGGAGGTAGAGATGGTCAGGATAACAGGCTACTAAGAGAGGAACTCATGGGAGTGTCTACAAGGGATCTGCCTTTCTCAGTGTTTCTACTTTCTCTCTCCCCTCCTTTTCACCATCCTGCTGCCCATTCTCCCTTCTCTATTCACAGTGTGTTCAGTGAGGGTGATTGGGGAGAGTGATGTCATGCAGGAGTTTCTGTCTGACGAGTCTGATGAGGTAAGCATGTCATTCTGAGTGTGTTTGCTTATTCCTCTCTAAGATGTATTCTTGTTTTAGACTCTTTCTCTCTTGTTCTGCTGTTCTCTCTCCTCTCATCCTATCCTCTGGGATGTGTGGTGTGTGAGGTGGGGCTGGCATCTCTGTCCTTTTTTCTTCTTTTTGGTTTCCTCTCTTCTGCTTCTCCATCTCTGTCTACACTGTGTGTGTGAGTGTGTGTGTGTGTGTGTGAGGTGGGGCTGGCATCTCTGTCCTTTTTTCTTCTTTTTGGTTTCCTCTCTTCTGCTTTTCCATCTCTGTCTACACTTTGTTTGTGTGTGTGCATGTCTGGCCTATGAGTGGTCCTATGACCGCCTTCTCAACCGTCTGGCCGTAAGTCATCTCTTGCCACCCCCCTCCCACATTCTCCGTAGAACTATAACGGCGTATCAGATGTGGAGTTGAGGATAGCCATGCCTGATAAAACCACCGTCACAGTCCGAGTCCGCAAGAACTGTACAACTGACCAGGTCTACCAGGTAACACACCCCTAACCTCTAGTTACACATACAGCCCTCACACCTAGTCCCCAGGACCATCAGGCCACACCCTCACACCTAGTCACCAGGACCATCAGGCCACACCCTCACACCTAGTCACCAGGACCATCAGGCCACACCCTCACACCTAGCTAGTCCCCAGGACCATCAGGCCACACCCTCACACCTGGTCCCCAGGACCATCAGGCCACACCCTCACACCTAGCTAGGACCATCAGGCCACAACCTCACACCTACCTAGCTAGTCCCCAGGATCATCAGGCCACACCCTCACACCAGGTCAGCAGGACCATCAGGCCACACCCTCACACCGAGTCCCCAGGACCATCAGGCCACACCCTCACACCTAGCTAGTCCCCAGGACCATCAGGCCACACCCTCACACCAGGTCCCCAGGATCATCAGGCCACACCCTCACACCAGGTCCGCAGGACCATCAGGCCACACCCACACACCGAGTCCCCAGGACCATCAGGCCACACCCTCATACCTAGCTAGTCCCCAGGATCATCAGGCCACACCCTCACACCAGGTCCCCAGGACCATCAGGCCACACACACCGGGTCCCCAGGACCATCAGGCCACACCGAGTCCCCAGGACCATCAGGCCACACCGGTCCCCAGGACCATCAGGCCACACCGAGTCCCCAGGACCATCAGGCCACACCGAGTCCCCAGGACCATCAGGCCACACCGAGTCCCCAGGACCATCAGGCCACACCGAGTCCCCAGGACCATCAGGCCACACCGAGTCCCCAGGACCATCAGGCCACACCGAGTCCCCAGGACCATCAGGCCACACCGAGTCCCCAGGACCATCAGGCCACACCGAGTCCCCAGGACCAACAGGCCACACCCTCACACCTAGCACAGGCCTCTTTGTTAATGCACAGGCCTCCTTGTAATGCACAGGCTCAGGCCTCCTTGTTAATGCTCAGGCCTCCTTGTTAATGCTCAGGCCTCCTTGTTAATGCTCAGGCCTCCTTGTTAATGCTCAGGCCTCCTTGTTAATGCTCAGGCCTCCTTGTTAATGCTCAGGCCTCCTTGTTAATGCTCAGGCCTCCTTGTTAATGCTCAGGCCTCCTTGTTAATGCTCAGGCCTCCTTGTTAATGCACAGGCCTCCTTGTTAATGCTCAGGCCTCCTTGTTAATGCTCAGGCCTCCTTGTTAATGCTCAGGCCTCCTTGTTAATGCTCAGGCCTCCTTGTTAATGCACAGGCCTTTCTCACTCTCCCACAGGCTGTGGTCATGACAGTAGGAATGGACAGCATAACGGCCAGCTACTTTGCTCTGTTTGAGGTCATCAACCACTCCTTTGGTAAGTGTGAGGGTGAGATCTTTTATTTCATAGTACTAGTCTTTTTCCATGTGCTAACTCTAGCATTAACCTGAATCACCTGAGACTTTGGCCTCTGCCCAGAGAGAGTGCGTGCGCGGTCCTCTTACTACATTCAGATTGAGAGTGGACCTGAGAGATCTGTAAAAAGCTCTATGACGCTTTAATGGCCTTAATGAATGATTGATAGCTAATGTTGGGTTGTTCTTACTTTGATATGGTCAGAATCTTCCCCCTAAAGCACATTTTACTCACAGAGTCGTTAAAGGGACAGTTCACTCAAGTCTCAATAGTCAAGCTATAGTGTGTATGTTGTTTGTATATCCTGCTACAGTGGGTAGCATTGCTCATCTTTCCCATTAATTTGGGGTAGAGACCTGCACATTTCTCCCATGAATGTACCAACATGTAGACACCAGGATCTCTGGTGCCAGTCTCTCATTCATTTAATGAATGTCTCCACTCAGTAACATCTGTTGAGTCAGCCCTGTCCCTCTTCCATCAAAGAGGCTAACGCCTACTCCTGTCTGTGTGTGTGTGTCTGTGTGTGTGTGTCTGTGTGTGTGTGTGTGTCTTTAATCATAGACGCTAACATTCCTACCCAGGAGCTTTGTTGATTGAATCACTTCTTCATGATGTTGCTGTTGAGGGAGTTGTGGTGTCTGGTTAGTTGGGGTATGAGCAAAGCATTTCTATTTGTATCGAAACACAGTTTTGATTAGATGGTATACAGCTACGAATTGGCTTTTCATAGCCGGGTTAGGAGAACTTACGCAGCAGGTTAGGAGAACTTACGCAGCAGGTTAGGAGAATTAACGTAGTGGGTTAGGAGAACTTACACAGCAGGTTAGGAGAATTAACGTAGTGGGTTAGGAGAACTTACGCAGCCGGTTAGGAGAATTAACGTAGCGTGTTAGGAGAACTTACGCAGTAGGTTAGGAGAATTAACGTAGTGGGTTAGGAGAATTAGGTTAAGGTTAGGAAAAGGGTAAGGGTTAGGTAAAATGCTACATTTTTCCTTGACGCAACTCAAACATGGAACTTTCCTACCGTAGCTGTATACCATCTAGCCACAACCGGAAAACACCCACCGACCTAACCCTGTCGCTCTCTCTCTCCCACCGACCTAACCCTGTCGCTCTCTCTCGCTCTCTCTCTCCCACCGACCTAACCCTGTTGCTCTCTCTCTCCCACCGACCTAACCCTGTTGCTCTCTCTCTCCCACCGACCTAACCCTGTCGCTCTCTCTCCCCACCGACCTAACCCTGTTGCTCTCTCTCTCCCACCGAACCCTGTCGCTCTCTCTCTCTCTCTCCCCCACCGACCTAACCCTGTCGCTCTCTCCCCACCGACCTAACCCTGTTGCTCTCTCTCTCCCACCGACCTAACCCTGTCGCTCTCTCTCTCCCACCGACCTAACCCTGTCTCTCTCTCTCTCTCCCACCGACCTAACCCTGTCGCTCTCTCTCTCTCCCCACCGACCTAACCCTGTCGCTCCCACCGACCTAACCCTGTTGCTCTCTCTCCCCACCGACCTCCCTGTCTCTCTCCCCACCGACCTAACCCTGTCGCTCTCTCTCCCACCGACCTAACCCCCTGTCGCTCTCTCTCTCTCTCTCCCACCGACCTAACCCTGTCGCCTAACCCTCTCTCTCTCTCTCCCCTGTCGCTCTCTCTCTCCCACCCTAACCCTGTCGCTCTCTCTCTCTCCCCACCTAACCCTGTCGACCTAACCCTGTCTCTCTCTCTCCCACCGACCTAACCCTGTCGCTCTCTCTCCCCCAACCCTAACCCTGTCGCTCTCTCTCTCCCACCGACCTCCCTGTCGCTCTCTCCCCCACCGACCTAACCCTGTCGCTCTCTCTCTCCCACCGACCTAACCCTCTCTCTCTCCCCCACCGACCTAACCCTGTCGCTCTCTCTCTCTAACCCTGTCGCCTCTCTCTCTCCCCCACCGACCTAACCCTGTCGTTCTCTCTCTCCCACCGACCTAACCCTGTCGCTCTCTGTCTCTCTCCCACCGACCCTAACCCTGTCGCTCTCTCTCTCCCACCGACCTAACCCTGTCTAACCCTGTCACTCGCTCTCTCTCCCCCACCGACCTAACCCTGTCGCTCTCTCTCTCTCCACCGACCTAACCCTGTAACCCCCTGTCGCTCTGTCTCTCTCCCACCGACCTAACCCTGTCGCTCTGTCTCTCTCCCACCGACCTAACCCTGTCTCTCTCCCCCACCGACCTAACCCTGTTGCTCTCTCTCTCTCCCACCGACCTAACCCCCTGTCGCTCTCCCACCAACCTAACCCTGTCTCTCCCACCGACCTAACCCTGTCGCTCTCTGTCTCTCTCCCACCGACCTAACCCTGTCTCTCTCTCTCCCACCGACCTAACCCTGTCGTTCTCTGTCGCTCTCTCTCTCCCACCGACCTAACCCTGTCGTTCTCTCTCCCCACCGACCTAACCCTGTCACTCGCTCTCTCTCCCCCACCGACCTAACCCTGTCTCCCCCACCGACCTAACCCTGTCACTCGCTCTCTCTCTCCCTGTCGACCGACCTAACCCTGTCGCTCTCTGTCTCTCTCCCACCGACCTAACCCTGTCGCTCTCTCCCACCGACCTCCCTCTCCCACCGACCTAACCCTGTCTCTCTCCCACCGACCTAACCCTGTCTCTCTCTCTCCCACCGACCTAACCCTGTCTCGCTCTCTCTCCCAACCCTGTCGCTCTCTCTCCCCCCGACCTAACCCTCTCCCCCACCGACCTAACCTCCCTGTCACTCGCTCTCTCTCTCCCACCGACCTCCCTGACCTACCCTGTCGCTCCCCCACCGACCCTCTGTCTCTCTGTCTCCCACCCGACCTAACCCTGTCACTCTCTCTCCCCCACTAACCCTGTCACCGACCTAACCCTGTCTCGCTCTCTGTCTCTCTCCCACCGACCTAAACCCTGTCGATCTCTCTCTCTCTCCTCTCTCCCACCGACCTAACCCTGTCGCTCTCTGTCTCTCCCCACCGACCTAACCCTGTCGCTCTCTGTCTCTCTCCCAACCCCCTGTCGCTCTCTGTCTCTCTCCCACCGACCTAACCCTGTCGCTCTCTGTCTCTCTCCCACCGACCTGTCGCTCTCTCTAACCCTGTCCCTCTCTCCCACCGACCTAACCCCCTGTCTCGCTCTCTCTCCCACCGACCTAACCCTGTCTCGCTCTCTCTCCCACCGACCCTAACCCTGTCTCGCTCTCTCTCCCCACCGACCTAACCCTGTCACTCGCTCTCTCTCCCCCCGACCGACCTAACCCTGTCTCGTTCTCTCTCTCCCACCGACCTAACCCTGTCACTCGCTCTCTCTCCCCCACCGACCTAACCCTGTCGCTCTCTGTCTCTCTCCCACCGACCTAACCCTGTCACTCGCTCTCTCTCCCCCACCGACCTAACCCTGTCGCTCTCTCTCTCCCACCGACCTAACCCTGTCTCCTCTCTGTCTCTCTCCCACCGACCTAACCTTGTCGCTGTCTCTCTCCCACCGACCTAACCCTGTCTCTCGCTCTCTCCCCCCACCGACCCTAACCCTGTCGCTCTCTGTCTCTCTCCCACCGACCTAACCCTGTCACCGCTCTCTCTCCCCCACCGACCTAACCCTGTCGCTCTCTCTCTCTCTCCCACCGACCTAACCCTGTCACTCGCTCTCTCTCCCCCCACCGACCTAACCCTGTCGCTCTCTCTCTCCCACCGACCTAACCCTGTCTCGCTCTCTCTCTCTCTCCCACCGACCTAACCCTGTCTCGCTCTCTGTCTCTCTCCCACCGACCTAACCTTGTCGCTCTCTCTCTCTCCCACCGACCTAACCCTGTCGATCTCTCTCTCCCACCGACCTAACCTTGTCGCTCTCTGTCTCTCTCCCACCGACCTAACCTTGTCGCTCTCTGTCTCTCTCCCACCGACCTAACCCTGTCGCTCTCTCTCTCTCCCACCGACCTAACCCTGTCTCGCTCTCTGTCTCTCTCCCACCGACCTAACCTTGTCGCTCTCTGTCTCTCTCCCACCGACCTAACCCTGTCGATCTCTCTCGCTGTCTCTCTCGCTGTCTCTGTCTCTCTCCGTCAGTGCGTAAACTGGCTCCTAATGAGTTCCCCCACAAGCTGTATGTTCAGAACTACACGTCTGCTGTCCCTGGGACCTGCCTCACCCTGCGCAAGTGGCTTTTCACCACCGAGGAGGAGATCCTGCTCAATGACAACCAACTGGCCGTCAGCTACTGCTTCCACCAGGTGTGTGTGTGTGTGTGTGTCAGGGGAATGTGCATTGTGTGTGTGTCAAGGGAGTGCGCATTGTGTGTGTGTGTGTCAGGGGAGTGCGCATTGTGTGTGTGTCTGTCAGGGGAGTGTGCATTTTGTGTGTGTAAGGGAGAGTTCAGTTGGTTTGTCCATCACAACTCTTTCTCTCTCTCCCCCCACCTCTCTCAGGCGGTGGATGATGTGAAAAGGGGATTTATCAAGGCAGAGGAGAAGTCCTACCAGCTACAGAAATTAGCAGAACAGAAGAAGATGGCCATGGTTAGTGTCTCTCTCTCCCTCTCTTCTAGTCACTAGATGGCCATAGTTAGTGTCTCTCTCTCTCTCTCTCTCTCTCTCTCTCTCTCTCTCTCTCTCTGCTAGTCACTCAATGGCCATGGTTAGTGTCTCTCTCCCTCTCTGCTAGTCACTCAATGGCCATGGTTAGTGTCTCTTTCCCTCTCTGCTAGTCACTAGATGGCCATGGTTAGTGTCTCTCCCTCTCTCTCTGCTAGTCACTAGATGGCCATGGTTAGTGTCTCTCCCTCTCTCTCTGCTAGTCACTAGATGGCCATGGTTAGTGTCTCTCCCTCTCTCTGCTAGTCACTAGATGGCCATGGTTAGTGTCTCTCTCTCTCTCTCTCTCTCTCTCTCTGCTAGTCACTAGATGGCCATGGTTAGTGTCTCTCTCTCTTTCTCTCTCTCTCTGCTAGTCACTAGATGTCCATGGTTAGTGTCTCTCTCTCTCCCCCTCTGCTAGTCACTAGATGGCCATGGTTAGTGTCTCTCTCTCTCCCCCTCTGCTAGTCACTAGATGGCCATGGTTAGTGTCTCTCTCCCTCTCTGCTAGTCACTAGATGGCCATGGTTAGTGTCTCTCTCTCTCCCTCTCTGCTGGTCACTAGATGGCCATGGTTAGTGTCTCTCTCTCTCCCTCTCTGCTGGTCACTAGATGGCCATGGTTAGTGTCTCTCTGTCCCTCTCTGCTCATCACTACATAGCCATGGTTAGTGTCCCTCTCCCTCTCTGCTAGTCACTAGATGGCCATGGTTAGTGTCTCTCTCTCTTCCCCTCGCTGCTAGTCACTAGATGGCCATGGTTAGTGTCTCTCTGCTAGTCGCTAGGGCCATGGTTAGTGTCTCTCTCTCTCTCTCTCTCTGCTAGTCACTAGATGGCCATGGTTAGTGTCTCTCTCCCTCTCTGCTAGTCACTAGATGGCCATGGTTAGTGTCTCTCTCTCTTCCCCTCGCTGCTAGTCACTAGATGGCCATGGTTAGTGTCTCTCTCTCTTCCCCTCGCTGCTAGTCACTAGATGGCCATGGTTAGTGTCTCTCTCCCTCTGTGCTAGTCGCTAGGGCCATAGTTAGTGTCTCTCTCTCTCTCTGCTAGTCACTAGATGGCCATGGTTAGTGTCTCTCTCTCTCTGCTAGTCACTAGATGGCCATGGTTAGTGTCTCTCTCTCTCTCTGCTAGTCACTAGATGGCCATGGTTAATGTTTCTCTCTCTCTCTCCCTGTCTGCTCGTCACTAGGTGGCCATGGTTAGTGTCTCTCTCCCTCTCTGCTAGTCACTAGATGGCCATGGTTAGTGTCTCTCTCTCTCCTCTCTGCTCGTCACTAGATGGCCATGGTTAGTGTCTCTCTCTCTCTTGTCTTCTAGTCACTAGGTGGCCATCATTAGTGTCTCTCTCTCCCTCTCTGCTAGTCACTAGATGGCCATGGTTAGTGTCTCTCCCTCTCTCCTTGTCTTCTAGTCACTAGGTGGCCATCGTTAGTGTCTCTCTCTCCCTCTCTGCTAGTCACTAGATGGCCATGGTTAGTGTCTCTCCCTCTCTCCTTGTCTTCTAGTCACTAGGTGGCCATCGTTAGTGTCTCTCTCTGTCTCTCTTCTAGTCACTAGATGGCCAGAGAAGAAACATCAGACATTACTGTCACAACTAATGAGCAAATACAGTACATGACTGTCAAAAAGAAAGGAGGACCAAGGCCCTCTTCAGATAATGCATTAAAATGACTTTTTTTGTATGGCATGTTCAATGGAAACAATGTTTTAAACTCTGACACGTTTCGACTGCATGGCCTTCGTCAGGGAGTACATGACTGGTCTTCCATTGTGGTTAAGGGTAGGGCTGTAATAGATGGGAATAAACTACATGACCTAGTTTAAGACTTGGTATATACATGGCATATATGACCAAATAGACATGGAACATAGGATGGTTTCTAGAAGCAGTTGTCTGACCCCCTAAATGTTCTCTCTTTCCCCCAGTATCTCAGTATGTTACGGGGCAGTGAAGGCTACAATGAGATCATCTTCCCACACTGCTCCTGTGACTCCCGACGCAAAGGCCACGTCGTCACAGCCATCAGCATACACCACTTTAAACTGCACGCCTGCACAGAGGAGGGAACGCTAGAGGTATGGAGAACGTGTGTGTGTGTGTGTGTGTGTGTGTGTGTGTGTGTGTGTGTGTGTTGACCCTGTCTCTCTATAACAGAACCAGGTGATCGTGTTTGAGTGGGTGGAGATGCAGCACTGGGACACTGATGAGGAGGGCATGGCCTTCTGCTTCCAGTACGCCAGGGCAGAGAAGAAACCTCGCTGGGTTAAGATCTTTACTCCCTACGTGAGTCTCACACACACTCACAGTACATACCTTTTGAGAGTCCCAACGAATGTCTGAACATGCTGTATCAATGTGCAGAGAGTTAACCCTTTGTTGTGCTGTGTCCTGTGCTGTGTCCAGTTCAACTACCTGCATGAGTGCGTTGAGAGAGTCTTCTGTGAACTCAAGTGGAGGAAAGAGGTGAGAAGAGGGTTGTATACTGCCATGTACTGTCTACTGGCTAACCAGCAGTCTTATACTGCCATGTACTGTCTACTGGCTAACCAGCAGTCTTATACTGCCATGTACTGTCTACTGGCTAACCAGCAGTCTTATACTGCCATGTACTGTCTACTGGCTAACCAGCAGTCTTATACTGCCATGTACTGTCTACTGGCTAACCAGCAGTCTTATACTGCCATGTACTGTCTACTGGCTAACCAGCAGTCTTATACTGCCATGTACTGTCTACTGGCTAACCAGCAGTCTTGTACTGCCGTCTACTGGCTAACCAGCAGTCTTATACTGCTTTGTACTGTCTACTGGCTAACCAGCAGTCTTATACTGCTTTGTACTGTCTACTGGCTAACCAGCAGTCTTATACTGCCATGTACTGTCTACTGGCTAACCAGCAGTCTTATACTGCCATGTCTTGTCTTTTGGCTAACCAGCAGTCTTATACTGCCATGTACTGTCTACTGGCTAACCAGCAGTCTTATACTGCCATGTACTGTCTACTGGCTAACCAGCAGTCTTATACTGCCATGTACTGTCTACTGGCTAACCAGCAGTCTTATACTGCTTTGTACTGTCTACTGGCTAACCAGCAGTCTTATACTGGCTAACCAGCAGTCTTATACTGCCATGTACTGTCTACTGGCTAACCAGTAGTCTTGTGCTGCCATGTACTGTCTACTGGCTAACCAGCAGTCTTCTACTGGCTAACCAGCAGTCTTATACTGCCATGTACTGTCTACTGGCTAACCAGCAGTCTTATACTGCCATGTACTGTCTACTGGCTAACCAGCAGTCTTATGCTGCCATGTACTGTCTACTGGCTAACCAGCAGTCTTATACTGCCATGTACTGTCCTCTGGCTAACCAGCAGTCTGATACTGCCATGTACTGTCTACTGGCTAACCAGCAGTCTTATACTGCCGTCTACTGGCTAACCAGCAGTCTTATACTGCCATGTACTGGCTAACCAGCAGTCTTATACTGCCATGTACTGGCTAACCAGCAGTCTTATACTGCCATGTACTGTCTACTGGCTAACCAGCAGTCTTCTACTGCCATGTACTGTCTACTGGCTAACCAGCAGTCTTCTACTGCCATGTACTGTCTACTGGCTAACCAGCAGTCTTATACTGCCATGTACTGTCTACTGGCTAACCAGCAGTCTTATACTGCCATGTACTGTGTACTGGCTAACCAGCAGTCTTATACTACCATGTACTGTCTACTGGCTAACCAGCAGTCTTATACTGCCATGTACTGTCTACTGGCTAACCAGCAGTCTTATGCTGCCATGTTTTTATTTAATTTATTTTATTTCACCTTTATTTAACCAGGTAGGCAAGTTGAGAACAAGTTCTCATTTACAATTGCGACCTGGCCAAGATAAAGCAAAGCAGTTTGACACATACAACGACACAGAGTTACACATGGAGTAAAACAAACATACCGTCAATAATACAGTATAAATAAGTCTATATACGATGTGAGCAAATGAGGTGAGATAAGGGAGGTAAAGGCAAAAAAGGGCCATGGTGGCAAAGTAAATACAAAATAGCAAGTAAAACACTGGAATGGTAGATTTGCAGTGGAAGAATGTGCAAAGTAGAAATAAAAATAATGGGGTGCAAAGGAGCAAAATAAATTCAATACAGTAGGGAAAGAGGTAGTTGTTTGGGCTAAATTATAGGTGGGCTATGTACAGGTGCAGTAATCTGTGAGCTGCTCTGACAGTTGGTCCTTAAAGCTAGTGAGGAAGATAAGTGTTTCCAGTTTCAGAGATTTTTGTAGTTCGTTCCAGTCATTGGCAGCAGAGAACTGGAAGGAGAGGCAGCCAAAGAAGTAATTGGTTTTGGGGGTGACGAGAGAGATATACCTGCTGGAGCGTGCGCTACAGGTGGGAGGTGCTATGGTGACCAGCGAGCTGAGATAAGGGGGGACTTTACCTAGCAGGGTCTTGTAGATGACATGGAGCCAGTGGGTTTGGCGACGAGTATGAAGCGAGGGCCAGCCAACGAGAGCGTACAGGTCGCAATGGTGGGTAGCATATGGGGCTTTGGTGACAAAACGTATTGCACTGTGATAGACTGCATCCAATTTGTTGAGTAGGGTATTGGAGGCTATTTTGTAAATGACATCGCCGAAGTCGAGGATTGGTAGGATGGTCAGTTTTACAAGGGTATGTTTGGCAGCATGAGTGAAGGATGCTTTGTTGCGAAATAGGAAGCCAATTCTAGATTTAACTTTGGATTGGAGATGTTTGATATGGGTCTGGAAGGAGAGTTTACAGTCTAACCAGACACCTAAGTATTTGTAGTTGTCCACGTATTCTAAGTCAGAGCCGTCCAGAGTAGTGATGTTGGACAGGCGGGCAGGTGCAGGTAGCGATCGGTTGAAGAGCATGCATTTAGTTTTACTTGTATTTAAGAGCAATTGGAGGCCACGGAAGGAGAGTTGTATGGCATTGAAGCTGGCCTGGAGGGTTGTTAACACAGTGTCCAAAGAAGGGCCGGAAGTATACAGAATGGTGTCGTCTGCGTAGAGGTGGATCAGAGACTCACCAGCAGCAAGAGCGACCTCATTGATGTATACAGAGAAGAGAGTCGGTCCAAGAATTGAACCCTGTGGCACCCCCATAGAGACTGCCAGAGGTCCGGACAGCAGACCCTCCGATTTGACACACTGAACTCTATCAGAGAAGTAGTTGGTGAACCAGGCGAGGCAATCATTTGAGAAACCAAGGCTGTCGAGTCTGCCGATGAGGATGTGGTGATTGACAGAGTCGAAAGCCTTGGCCAGATTATTGAATACGGCTGCACAGTAATGTTTCTTATCGATGGCGGTTAAGATATCGTTTAGGACCTTGAGCGTGGCTGAGGTGCACCCATGACCAGCTCTGAAACCAGATTGCATAGCAGAGAAGGTATGGTGAGATTCGAAATTGTCGGTAATCTGTTTGTTGACTTGGCTTTCGAAGACCTTAGAAAGGCAGGGTAGGATAGATATAGGTCTGTAGCAGTTTGGGTCAAGAGTGTCCCCCCCTTTGAAGAGGGGGATGACCGCAGCTACTTTCCAATCTTTGGGAATCTCAGACGACACGAAAGAGAGGTTGAACAGGCTAGTAATAGGGGTGGCAACAATTTCGGCAGATCATTTTAGAAAGAAAGGGTCCAGATTGTCTAGCCCGGCTGATTTGTAGGGGTCCAGATTTTGCAGCTCTTTCAGAACATCAGCTGAACGGATTTGGGAGAAGGAGAAATGGGGAAGGCTTGGGCGAGTTGCTGTGGGGGGTGCAGTGCTGTTGACCGGGGTAGGAGTAGCCAGGTGGAAAGCATGGCCGGCCGTAGAAAAATGCTTATTGAAATTCTCAATTATGGTGGATTTATCAGTGGTGACAGTTTCCTATCTTCAGTGCAGTGGGCAGCTGGGAGGAGGTGTTCTTATTCTCCATGGACTTTAGTGTCCCAGAACTTTTTTGAGTTAGTGTTGCAGGAAGCAAATTTCTGGTTGAAAAAGCTAGCCTTGGCTCTTCTAACTGCCTGTGTATAATGGTTTCTAGCTTCCCTGAACAGCTGCATATCACGGGGGCTGTGCGATGCTAATGCAGAACGCCATAGGATGTTTTTGTGTTGGTTAAGGGCAGTCAGGTCTGGGGAGAACCAAGGGCTATATCTGTTCCTGGTTCTAAATTTCTTGAATGGGGCATGCTTATTTAAGATGGTTAGGAAGGCATTTAAAAAAATATCCAGGCATCCTCTACTGACGGGATGAGATCAATATCCTTCCAGGATACCCCATGTACTGTCTACTGGCTAACCAGCAGTCTTATACTGCCATGTACTGTCTACTGGCTAACCAGCAGTCTTATACTGCCATGTACTGTCTACTGGCTAACCAGCAGTCTTATACTGCCATGTACTGTCTACTGGCTAACCAGCAGTCTTATACTGCCATGTACTGTCTACTGGCTAACCAGCAGTCTTATACTGCCATGTACTGTCTACTGGCTAACCAGCAGTCTTATGCTGCCATGTACTGTCTACTGGCTAACCAGCAGTCTTATGCTGCCATGTACTGGCTAACCAGCAGTCTTATGCTGCCATGTACTGGCTAACCAGCAGTCTTATGCTGCCATGTACTGGCTAACCAGCAGTCTTATGCTGCCATGTACTGGCTAACCAGCAGTCTTATGCTGCCATGTACTGGCTAACCAGTAGTCTTATGCTGCCATGTACTGGCTAACCAGTAGTCTTATGCTGCCATGTACTGGCTAACCAGTAGTCTTATACTGCCATGTACTGTCTACTGGCTAACCAGCAGTCTTATACTGCCATGTACTGTCTACTGGCTAACCAGCAGTCTTATACTGCCATGTACTGTCTACTGGCTAACCAGCAGTCTTATACTGCCATGTACTGTCTACTGGCTAACCAGCAGTCTTATACTGCCATGTACTGTCTACTGGCTAACCAGCAGTCTTATACTGCCATGTACTGTCTACTGGCTAACCAGCAGTCTTATGCTGCCATGTACTGTCTACTGGCTAACCAGCAGTCTTATACTGCCATGTACTGTCTACTGGCTAACCAGCAGTCTTATACTGCCATGTACTGTCTACTGGCTAACCAGCAGTCTTATGCTGCCATGTACTGTCTACTGGCTAACCAGCAGTCTTATACTGCCATGTACTGTCTACTGGCTAACCAGCAGTCTTATACTGCCATGTACTGTCTACTGGCTAACCAGCAGTCTTATACTGCTGTACTGTCTACTGGCTAACCAGCAGTCTTATACTGCCATGTACTGTCTACTGGCTAAGTCTTATACTGCCATGTACTGTCTACTGGCTAACCAGCAGTCTTATACTGCCATGTACTGTCTACTGGCTAACCAGCAGTCTTATACTGCCATGTACTGTCTACTGGCTAACCAGCAGTCTTATACTGCCATGTACTGGCTAACCAGCAGTCTTACTGGCTAAACCAGCAGTCTTATGGTGCCATGTACTGTCTACTGGCTAACCAGCAGTCTTATGGTGCCATGTACTGTCTACTGGCTAACCAGCAGTCTTATGGTGCCATGTACTGTCTACTGGCTAACCAGCAGTCTTATACTGCCATGTACTGTCTACTGGCTAACCAGCAGTCTTATACTGCCATGTACTGTCTACTGGCTCCAGCAGTCTTATACTGCCATGTACTGTCTACTGGCTAACCAGCAGTCTTATACTGCCATGTACTGTCTACTGGCTAACCAGCAGTCTTATGGTGCCATGTACTGTCTACTGGCTAACCAGCAGTCTTATGGTGCCATGTACTGTCTACTGGCTAACCAGCAGTCTTATGGTGCCATGTACTGTCTACTGGCTAACCAGCAGTCTTATACTGCCATGTACTGTCTACTGGCTAACCAGCAGTCTTATACTGCCATGTACTGTCTACTGGCTAACCAGCAGTCTTATACTGCCATGTACTGTCTACTGGCTAACCAGCAGTCTTATACTGCCATGTACTGTCTACTGGCTAACCAGCAGTCTTATACTGCCATGTACTGTCTACTGGCTAACCAGCAGTCTTATACTGCCATGTACTGTCTACTGGCTAACCAGCAGTCTTATACTGCCATGTACTGTCTACTGGCTAACCAGCAGTCTTATGGTGCCATGTACCGTCTACTGGCTAACCAGCAGTCTTATGCTGCCATGTACTGTCTACTGGCTAACCAGCAGTCTTATGGTGCCATGTACTGTCTACTGGCTAACCAGCAGTCTTATACTGCCATGTACTGTCTACTGGCTAACCAGCAGTCTTATGGTGCCATGTACTGTCTACTGGCTAACCAGCAGTCTTATACTGCCATGTACTGTCTACTGGCTAACCAGCAGTCTTATACTGCCATGTACTGTCTACTGGCTAACCAGCAGTCTTATACTGCCATGTACTGTCTACTGGCTAACCAGCAGTCTTATACTGCCATGTACTGTCTACTGGCTAACCAGCAGTCTTATACTGCCATGTACTGTCTACTGGCTAACCAGCAGTCTTATACTACCATGTACTGTCTACTGGCTAACCAGCAGTCTTATACTGCCATGTACTGTCTACTGGCTAACCAGCAGTCTTATGTTGCCATGTACTGTCTACTGGCTAACCAGCAGTCTTATACTGCCATGTACTGTCCTCTGGCTAACCAGCAGTCTTATGGTGCCATGTACTGTCTACTGGCTAACCAGCAGTCTTATACTGCCATGTACTGTCTACTGGCTAACCAGCAGTCTTATGCTGCACATTTCACTGGCTCATATCTTTTGAATGTTGTCCACTGATATTGTTTGATGAGAATGTTGTGTAATATTGTGTGTCTCCAGGTGGAAGAGGAGGCTGTGGATAAGGACAATAAGAACTGCAGTAAAGAAGGTATGTGTAGCAAGGTAAGGCTTTGCCTGCCTCTGTCTCTGGTACAGCAGTAGCGGCCTGGGCTTGGGCCTGGGCGTGTGTGTGTTCATGTTCATATTGTGCATTTTTGCCAGCCTGCGCATGTTGTTGTTTCCTGAGCCGTGTGTCTGTTTCAGAATATCTTCCAGCTGTTGAGACACAGAAGGGATGGAGGCACCTAGGAGGAGAGATCATCACCTCCTAAACATGCTCTCCTTCATCCATCCCTCTGGTCTGGTTCGGCCCGGAACTACCACCACTACCTGTCCTCACACAACTACTACTACTACACCAACTACAAACCAACAAACTACAACTTCTACATGCCAATAACAGCAACTACAGATCAACAACCACCACACATCATCAAACTACAAATGAACAACTTCTGGACTGACTGAAGGAGAAACAACGACGCACACTACAACTTAAGCTGTTATTCACCATGAACCCTTGAATACAACCCAAGCACACAATATAAACACAAGCCAACAGGAAGCTACAGTAGAAACATATAGCAGGTTTGTACAGGTGAATAAGTAACTCTAAAGACTTAGATACATGCCTTCATACATCGCATCACCTCTTTGGTCAAAACTCCATGGAAACCTGTGACTATTGGCTAAGGAGGCTAACGTCTTGTGGTGGGATTGGATGAAGGAGATGGTTCTCTGGGACGATATTGGACAAGGGATTTGACAATGTGCAAGGCCATTGGGTGTTTTGTGGCCACTTTGGAGTGCTCTGGACTGGAACAGAGTGCAGTGGAAGAAGAGAACAAAAGAGGGATAGAGATGCTGGAACAGAACCTGTTCTAAAAGAGGAAACGGCTGTTGGTGATGGAACAGAACCTGTTCTAAAAGAGGAAACGGCTGGTGGTGTTGGAACAGAACCTGTTCTAAAAGAGGAAACGGCTGGTGGTGTTGGAACAGAACCTGTTCTAAAAGAGGAAACGGCTGGTGGTGTTGGAACAGAACCTGTTCTAAAAGAGGAAACTGCTGGTGGTGATGGAACAGAACCTGACCTAAAAGAGGAAACGGCTGGTGGTGATGGAACAGAACCTGTTCTAAAAGAGGAAACGGCTAGTAATGGTGGAACAGAACCTGTTCTAAAAGAGGAAACGGCTGGTGGTGATGGAACAGAACCTGTTCTTAAAAGAGGAAACGACTAGTAGTGATGGAACAGAACCTGTTCTTAAAAGAGGAAACGGCTAGTAGTGATGGAACAGAACCTGTTCTAAAAGAGGAAACGGCTAGTAGTGATGGAACAGAACCTGTTCTAAAAGAGGAAATGGCTGGTGGTGATGGAACAGAACCTGTTCTAAAAGAGGAAACGGCTAGTAATGATGGAACAGAACCTGTTCTAAAAGAGAAACGGCTGGTGGTGATGGACTGAGGAGACGCATCTGAAAAGTTATAAAACAGGAACTGTGTGTGTGTGTGTGTGTGTGTGTGTGTGTGTCGACTGATTATGGACAGCTGTGAGAGTCTAGGTTGGAACCCTGGAGGTAGAAACAACCCTTCTCTCTGACTCTGAACTCAACTCCCAGAATGAGTCTAGACAGACAGACGGAGGGAACCGGCCCCATGATACAAGAGACTGGACTCATGAACCACACAGACAGATTGACATATGGATATTATCTCCTGTTTGTAGCCACTATCTCCATTTCAAAGAGATCTACTGAAGAGACTATTACAGAGAGAGAGAGAGAGAAACCATACATTTCCTTTATTTGTGGCCGAGCAGAAACAAGGGTAGCATGTGTGTTTCAGCTGCTGGTTCTGTTTTGGTTTACAGATGCTGAAATTGCCCTGAAGCCATTTTTGAATACACAAACCTTCTCATAAAAAACACACACACACAGAATGCTCATCATGTAGGAATTGGATCCCAGGAAAGTATTCTGCCATCTTGACAGATACCTGAACAAGGAACATGTTTACTTCACCTGTGTGTTTTGTGTACCTCCTAAAGACATGATATATATCATTTTTAATGTGGACATTTCAGACATTGGACAGAATAGCACAAAAAGAACCCTGTAAGATGTTGACCACATTAAGCTCAATATGTATTCATTCTATGCTAGGGTCTCATGAAGATAAATAACACTGAACTCAAAGTGCATTTTGATTTACATGTTTTGTGTCTTTCTGTTCTTGAGAAAAGGTGTGATGCTTTAGAAACACATTGTGATTGTCAGTCTGTAGGATATGTCTATGGTGTTGGTTTAGGTGAGTCTTTGGTTCAATTGATATATTGGTCCTTGTGTATCTGAAGAAGCTGCAGTGCTCAGAACGACCTGCAGGGGTCTCCCTCCCACTGAGAAACACTAGATCAGTTACTATAGAACAGGGCCGGCCCGTATTCTAACAGAGGGCCGGTGTGGGTGCAGGCTTTTGCCCCAGCCAAGCAGTAACACGCCTGATTCAATATCTGGTGGATGTTATCGTTGGATGCTGATGCAACACCACACACATCTTTAAATGCAGTGTTAACCTACAGCAGGGTTTCCCAGTGGTGTAGTAGGAGCTACACGGAGGTATACACCCTAAACCCCACAGATGTTTAAACAGAGGTGTAGTAGGAGCTACACGGAGGTATACACCCTAAACCCCACAGATGTTTAAACAGAGGTGTAGTAGGAGCTACACGGAGGTATACACCCTAAACCCCACAGATGTTTAAACAGAGGTGTAGTAGGAGCTACACGGAGGTATACACCCTAAAGCCCACAGAGGTTTAAACAGAGGTGTAGGAGGTATACACCTAAACCACACAGAGGTTTAAACAGTGGTGTAGTAGGAGCTACACGGAGGAATACGCCCTAAACCCCACAGAGGTTTAAACAGAGGTGTAGGAGGTATACACCCTAAACCACACAGAGGTTTAAACAGTGGTGTAGTAGGAGCTACACGGAGGTATACGCCCTAAACCCCACAGAGGTTTAAACAGAGGTGTAGTAGGAGCTACACGGAGGTATACGCCCTAAACCCCACAGAGGTTTAAACAGAGGTGTAGTAGGAGCTACACGGAGGTATACACCCTAAACCCCACAGATGTTTAAACAGAGGTGTAGTAGGAGCTACACGGAGGTATACACCCTAAACCCCACAGAGGTTTAAACAGAGGTGTAGGAGGTATACACCCTAAACCACACAGAGGTTTAAACAGTGGTGTAGTAGGAGCTACACAGAGGTATACACCCTAAACCCCACAGAGGTTTAAACAGTGGTGTAGTAGGAGCTACACAGAGGTATACACCCTAAACCCCACAGAGGTTTAAACAGTGGTGTAGTAGGAGCTACACGGAGGTATACACCCTAAACCCCACTGAGGTTTAAACAGTGGTGTAGTAGGAGCTACACGGAGGTATACACCCTAAACCCCACAGAGGTTTAAACAGAGGTGTAGTAGGAGCTACACGGAGGTATACACCCTAAACCCCACAGAGGTTTAAACAGAGGTGTAGTAGGAGCTACACGGAGGTATACACCCTAAACCCCACAGAGGTTTAAACAGAGGTGTAGTAGGAGCTACACGGAGGTATACACCCTAAACCCCACAGAGGTTTAAACAGAGGTGTAGTAGGAGCTACACGGAGGTATACACCCTAAACCCCACAGATGTTTAAACAGAGGTGTAGTAGGAGCTACACGGAGGTATACACCCTAAAGCCCACAGAGGTTTAAACAGAGGTGTAGGAGGTATACACCCTAAACCACACAGAGGTTTAAACAGTGGTGTAGTAGGAGCTACACGGAGGTATACGCCCTAAACCCCACAGAGGTTTAAACAGAGGTGTAGTAGGAGCTACACGGAGGTATACGCCCTAAACCCCACAGAGGTTTAAACAGAGGTGTAGTAGGAGCTACATGGAGGTATACACCCTAAACCCCACAGAGGTTTAAACAGTGGTGTAGTAGGAGCTACACGGAGGTATACACCCTAAACCCCACAGATGTTTAAACAGAGGTGTAGTAGGAGCTACACGGAGGTATACACCCTAAACCCCACAGATGTTTAAACAGAGGTGTAGTAGGAGCTACACGGAGGTATACACCCTAAACCCCACAGATGTTTAAACAGAGGTGTAGTAGGAGCTACACGGAGGTATACACCCTAAAGCCCACAGAGGTTTAAACAGAGGTGTAGGAGGTATACACCCTAAACCACACAGAGGTTTAAACAGTGGTGTAGTAGGAGCTACACGGAGGTATACGCCCTAAACCCCACAGAGGTTTAAACAGTGGTGTAGGAGGTATACACCCTAAACCACACAGAGGTTTAAACAGTGGTGTAGTAGGAGCTACACGGAGGTATACGCCCTAAACCCCACAGAGGTTTAAACAGTGGTGTAGGAGGTATACACCCTAAACCCTACAGAGGTTTAAACAGTGGTGTAGTAGGAGCTACATGGAGGTATACACCCTAAACCCCACAGAGGTTTAAACAGAGGTGTAGTAGGAGCTAAACACGGAGGTATACACCCTAAACCCCACAGAGGTTTAAACAGAGGTGTAGTAGGAGCTACACGGAGGTATACACCCTAAACCCCACAGAGGTTTAAACAGAGGTGTAGTAGGAGCTACACGGAGGTATACACCCTAAACCCCACTGAGGTTTAAACAGAGGTGTAGGAGGTATACACCCTAAACCCCACTGAGGTTTAAACAGTGGTGTAGTAGGAGCTAGGAGGTATACGCCCTAAACCCCACAGAGGTTTAAACAGTGGTGTAGGAGGTATACACCCTAAACCCCACAGAGGTTTAAACAGAGGTGTAGGAGGTATACACCTAAACCCCACTGAGGTTTAAACAGTGGTGTAGTAGGAGCTACACGGAGGTATACGCCCTAAACCCCACAGAGGTTTAAACAGTGGTGTAGGAGGTATACACCCTAAACCCCACAGAGGTTTAAACAGTGGTGTAGTAGGAGCTACATGGAGGTATACGCCCTAAACCCCACAGAGGTTTAAACAGAGGTGTAGGAGGTATACACCCTAAACCCCACAGAGGTTTAAACAGAGGTGTAGGAGGTATACACCCTAAACCCCACAGAGGTTTAAACAGTGGTGTAGTAGGAGCTACATGGAGGTATACACCCTAAACCCCACAGAGGTTTAAACAGAGGTGTAGGAGGTATACACCCTAAACCACACAGAGGTTTAAACAGTGGTGTAGTAGGAGCTACATGGAGGTATACACCCTAAACCACACAGAGGTTTAAACAGTGGTGTAGTAGGAGCTACACGGAGGTATACACCCTAAACCACACAGAGGTTTAAACAGTGGTGTAGTAGGAGCTACACGGAGGTATACACCCTAAACCCCACAGAGGTTTAAACAGAGGTGTAGGAGGTATACACCCTAAACCACACAGAGGTTTAAACAGTGGTGTAGTAGGAGCTACACGGAGGTATACACCCTAAACCCCACAGAGGTTTAAACAGTGGTGTAGTAGGAGCTACACGGAGGTATACACCCTAAACCACACAGAGGTTTAAACAGTGGTGTAGTAGGAGCTACACGGAGGTATACACCCTAAACCCCACAGAGGTTTAAATAAAGGTTCAGTAAAATAAATATGCACAAAACCCACTTTTTGTTCAGTGGACATTGGGTATAGTCACTTCTTAATTCCCACTGATCCGTATCAAAGTAGTGTAGTGGTGGTATAAACGGTATCAAGTATGTGGTACAATAGAGAAAGTAGCCTACACAATCGTAAAGCACGTGTAATATATTCACATGTAACGCTGCACACAGCCAAGTTTCAGCTGAATATCACGGCAGTAAGAGCCGCAGCTGGTTGTACCATGGAGCAGCTCACAGCTGGTAGGGGTGGTAGGACTTGCCTAGTTAAATAAAGGTTCAATTAATCAAATCAAAAAATAATGGGTAAGCAAACCAGGTATTGAAACAGTTTGGTCCAAAGTCTTGGTTGAATCTTTGCAGTGCTCAATACAGTCATGTGCTGTTTTGAATGAACATTTCCAAATGCTTTCCCAAGGAAAACTTCCTAATTCAAGCTGCAATATGTAAATTTGGGCGACCCAACAAGTTCATAGAGGTTGAGATTGTACAAAGACTCTGTACAATTACTTATTGTTTTGTCACAAACTGAAATTAGGCGAACTTCGAATTTTAGCAACCAGGAAATGGAGGAGCTATTTCTGTATAGTGCATCTTTAAATGTTGACTACAAATTAGGCCTACATGATATAATTATGATTGTATCAATCTGGAGGGCATTTCTTTTGAAAACTCTGCAATCACATGTACTCTACTGTAGGCCTACATTGTAGAGTACAGACACTGCGAGCCACATGGTATTTTGCTTAATTATTTTAAAGGGCAACTAGACCCTCCCAAAAATAGTATTTTATATTTTTCCCAGACCTAAAAAATGGTCTCCTTGTGCGGTATAAGCATTGATGTGGGCTTAACATGCATTTGTTGTTTTTCTATGAAAGATTTTCTGGCAAAATGATGGTGTACTCACTTCTCCAGGCACCGCTACACCAATGGGTTTTCCTGTATCTGTGAGTGATTTGATTTGGGACCTGAATCTCCAGCTTAGGCTGTTTACGCAATGGATCATCATGTCTCACTCCCATAGGCTGCTTCACTTGTCAATCATGTCTCTGCTATCTCGCCCTGTAATCTGTGATATCTCTCTCTCAAACACTCCTCTGTCCCTCGTCGTCAACTCTTTATTTAAGATATTAAGCAAGCTCTACTTCTCTTATCCTACAGTATCTTCACCTGTCTGACAAATCAAGCAAATGAGAAAATAAAACAATCTGAAGAGAACCACACAGGGTTGAATTGATGAAAGCTGAAGTCATTTAGTAATTTAACTTATTGACTTATTGTAATGAATTGTAACATTATTTTAAATTAACTGATTTATTAATGCAAAACATTGATGTCTTCTCTCCTTTGGTGTCTCCAACTCTAATCTCAATTACCTCATTTCTAGTGCCCAAGAATGGAAAGTGTGTGTGGGCGGGCACTTGACACCAGACTGTGATTGTGTTTGTCCATCGATTATTTCATTGATAAACACCCTGGTAGATATCAGGTGATGAAGAGATAATGATGTATTGTTCCACTGAAGCCAAATGCAATCTAAGATAAGTCGGTTTTCTGCTGTACCCAGAATGGACCATTTCCACTATTACACCATTTTCTACGCATCTTAAATCAGAATGGACATATTACCACCTCCAGCTGCTCTCTCTTCCTCTCTCTCTTCCTCTTCTCTGCCTTTCCTATCGACCCACAGAGAGCCATCTACAACCACTAATCAAACCGTATTGATTAGAGGGGGTGTTGATATCACATACCACTGTCTGACTGACACAGAGAGACACTAAATATACACTCTTGTTTTGAAACACTGACTTGAAAAGTTGTCTCTCAACTCTAAACAGAAAAGATTCAGTTGATATGTCTTTGGGTCCTTTAGCCCAGGAGAAATTCAACCTGAACGTCCCTATAACTTGGCTAGAACATATTTTCAATGCGACTATAAATCATTATTTATCTTCATTCATTCATTCTTTTCCCTCTTTTCTCATTTTCCAACTGAGCAGACATCAAATCTGGCAGCATTGCACAAAGAGGTGGGTGGATGCATCCCTGTGCAAATGTGTGAACTGCGACAGGACAGAGGACTTGCTGCAGTCACATCCTGGCACTGTGTTACTAGTGCTCCTGTGTGTGTGCATGTTCACATCTGCATGTACAGTGCCTTCAGAAAGTGTTCACATTCCTTGACTTTTCCCACATCTTGTTACATTACAGCCTTATTCTAAAATGGATTAAATAGAGATTGTTTTGTCACTGGCCTACACTCATTACCCCATTTATCCATTATTTTACCAGGTAAGTTGACTGAGAACACATTTTCATTTGCAGCAAAGACCTGGGGAATAGTTACAGGGGAGAGGAGGGGGATGAATGAGCCAATTGTAAACTGGGGATTATTAGGTGACCTTGATGGTTTGAGGGCCAGATTGGGAATTTAGCCAGGACACAGGGGTTAACACCCCTACTCTTACAATAAGTACCATGGGATCTTTAATGACCTCAGAGAGTCAGGACACCTGTTTAACATCCCATCCAAAATGTAGCACCCTACACAGGGCAGTGTCCACAGTCACTACCCTGGGATATTGGGATATTTATTTATACCAGAGGAAAGAGTGCCTCCTACTGGCCCTCCAACACCACTTCCAGCAGCATCTGGTCTCCCATCCAGGAACTGACCAGGACCAACCCTGCTTAGTTTCAGAAGCAAGCCAGCAGTGGTAAGCAGGGTGGTATGATGCTGGCCTGAATAACATCAAAGAGGAATTATGTTTTTCCAAATTTTTAGGAGTAAACATGTTCTTTACAATTCACATAAGTTGCGTGGACTCACTCTGTGTGGGATAATAGTGTTTTAACGGCTTTTGAATAACTACCTCATCTCTGTACCCCACACACATAATTATATTTAAGGTCCTACGTTCAACCAATGAATTTAAAACACAGATTCAACCACAAAGACCAAGGAGGTTTTCCAATGCCTCATAGAGAAGGGCACCTATTGGTAGAAGGGTAAAACGTTTAAAAAGTTGACATTTGTATTTATTGAGGCTCCCCATTAGCTGCTGCCAAAGCAGCTTCTCCTTCTGGGTTCCAGAACATTAAGATAGTTATATACAATAAAAAAATATGACATTACATTTCATTACACTGTTCACAACATATTAAGTGTGTTCCCTCAGGTCACTACTCTACTATCACATATCTACAATACAAAATCCATGTGTACGTGTGTGTAGAGTGTGTGTATCTTCACAGCCCCTGCTGTTCCATAAGGTGTATTTTTATGTTTTTTAAAATCTAATCCTACTGCTTGCATCAGTTACCTGATGTGGAATAGAGTTGTAGCCATGGTTCCATGTACTGTAGTACTGTGTGCCTCCCATTGTCTGTTCTGGACTTTGAATATCCCTTTGAGCAGGGTGAAGTTATTAATTGCACTTTGGATGGTGTATTAACACACCCAGTCACTACAAAGATACAGGTGTCCTTCCTAACTCAGTTGGTGGAGAGGAAGGAAACCATTCAGGGATTTCACCATGATGACAATGGTGACTTTAAAACAGTTAGAGTTTAATGGCTGTGATAGGAAAAATCTGAGGATGGATAAACACCATTGTAGATACTCCACATACTACATAAGAAGGAAGCCTGTACAGAATAACATTTTCCAAAACAAGCTTCCTGTTTGCAACAAGCTGCTAAAGTAATACTGCAAAAATTGAATGTGGAAAAACAATGAACTTTTTGTCCTGAATGTTTGGGGCAAATCCAATAGAATACATTACTGGGGGCCGGTGGTTCAGGAGAAAAACAGAAACTGAATGAAGCTAAGCACAGGAAAAATCCTAGAGGAGAACCTGGTTCAGTCTGTTTTCCACCAGACACTGAGACATGAATTCACCTTTCAGCAGGACAATAACCTAAAACACATGGCCAAATATACTCACAGCTCTTAGAGACTTACCCAGAGAGACTCACAGCTCTTAGAGGCTTACCCAGAGAGACGCACAGCTCTTAGAGACGTACCCAGAGAGACTCACAGCTCTTCAAGACTTACCCAGAGAGACTCACAGCTCTTAGAGACCTACCCAGAGAGACTCACAGCTCTTAGAGACATACCCAGAGAGACGCACAGCTCTTAGAGACTTACCCAGAGAGACTCACAGCTCTTAGAGGCTTACCCAGAGAGACTCACAGCTCTTAGAGACTTACCCAGAGAGACTCACAGCTCTTAGAGACTTACCCAGAGAGACTCACAGCTCTTAGAGACTTACCCAGAGAGACTCACAGCTCTTCAAGACTTACCCAGAGAGACTCACAGCTCTTAGAGACTTACCCAGAGAGACTCACAGCTCTTAGAGACTTACCCAGAGAGACTCACAGCTCTTAGAGACATACCCAGAGAGACTCACAGCTCTTAGAGACTTACCCAGAGAGACTCACAGCTCTTAGAGACTTACCCAGAGAGACTCACAGCTCTTAGAGACATACCCAGAGAGACTCACAGCTCTTAGAGACTTACCCAGAGAGACTCACAGCTCTTAGAGACTTACCCAGAGAGACTCACAGCTCTTAGAGACTTACCCAGAGAGACTCACAGCTCTTAGAGACTTACCCAGAGAGACTCACAGCTCTTAGAGACATACCCAGAGAGACTCACAGCTCTTAGAGACTTACCCAGAGAGACTCACAGCTGTAATCAAACATGTTTTCACTTTGTCATTATGTGTGTAAATGGGTGAGAAAGTATATTTTGAATTCAGGGTGTAACACAACAAAATGTGGAAGAAGTCAAGGTGATTGAATTCTTTCTGAAAGCACTGTATGTGTTTAACCTTTTTGTCTCTGTCCACTCAATAAGGCCCTGTCTCGCTCATTATGCTACATTGAAGCAGTTTAGTACTGCTGTCAGATATAGAATCGCCAATCACCCTCTCCCCCGCCCCCTCCTCCATTAATTCTTATGGCTGCAGGGGCAGTATTGAGTAGCTTGGATGAAAGGTGCACAGAGGTGCCCATATTCAACGGCCTGCTCCTCAGTCATAGTCACAAATATTTGCATGTTATTATTAGTATTGTATAGAAAACACTCTGAAGTTTCTAAAACTGTTTGAATTATGTCTGTGAGTATAACAGAACTCACAGAAATTCCACTTCCTGTTTTTTTTCTGGGGGTGGCAGATTGTCAACCAAGCTAGCGTTGAAATTACAGCGAGATATGGATGGGTTTTCACTTCCTACACCTTCCACTAGATGTCAACAGTCAATAGAACTTTGTCTGATGACTCTAATGTGAAGGGGGGTCGAATAACACAGGAAATAGTCACCACTGCCACGAGTTGACCATGCATTCACTATGCGCGTTCACAGGGGAAGGACCTGCGTTCCACCGGTCATCTGAAGTCATTCTAATTCTCCGGTTGGAACGTTATTCAAGATGTATGTAACCAACATTCTAAAGATTGATTCAGTACATCGTTTGATATGTTTCTACTGACTGTTACGGAACTTTTGGACATTTCGTCACGTTATACTGGACGCGCTTTCTGACTTTGGAAATGTTTACCAGATTTTCTAACAAATTTTCTAACAAATCAAGCATTTATTGTGGACCTGGGATTCCTGGGACTGCATTGTGATGAAGTTCATCAAAGGTAAGGAAACATTTATCATGTATTTTCTGGTTTCTGTTGACTCCAACATGGCGGCTAATTTGGCTTCTGTTCTGAGCGCCGTCTCAGATTATTGCATGTGTTGCTTTTTCCGTAAACTTTAAAAAGAATCTGACATAGCAGTTGCATTAAGGAGAGGTATATCTATAATTCCATGTGTATAACTTGTATTATCATCTACATTTATGATGAGTATTTCTGTTGAAACGATGTGGCTATGCAAAATCACTTGATGTTTTTGGAACTAATGAATCTAATAAGCCAATGTAAACTCAGATTTGTTTACATAAATATGAACTTTATCAAACAAAACTTGCATGTATTGTGTAACATGAAGTCCTATGAGTGTCATCTGATGAAGATAATTTAAGGTAAGTAATTAATTTTATCTCTATTTCTGCTTTTTGTGAATGCTATATTTCGCTGGAAAATGGCTGTGCTTATTGTGATTTGGTGGAGACTTAACATAATCGTTTGTAGTGCTTTCGCTGAAAAGCCTATTTGAAATCAGACACTTTGGTGGGATTAACAACAAGATTACCTTTAAAATTATATAAAACACATGTATGTTTTAGGAATTGTAATTATGAGATTTCTGTGGTTTGAATTTGGCGCCCTCTATTTTCACTGGTAGTTGTCATATCGATCCCGGTATTGGGATTGCAGCCATAACAAGTTCTAATGACCAATCAGTTAAAACTCTGTTTCTCTACCACTTGCGATGTCAGCACCCACCTCTACCCCCCTTTATCCCCTCTACATCTCTCTGCATCTCTCTCTTGTCCTCTCCCTATCTCACAATGCATCACTCAATCTCTCTGCCTATCTCTATCCCATATCGCTCTCTGCCTCTGCCTCTCTCTCTCTGCCTCTGCCTCTCTCTCTCTACCTATCTCTATCCCATATCACTCTCTGCCTCTGTCTCTCTCCATCTCTGCATCTCTCCCTGTCCTTCCCTTCCTCCACCTCTCCCTCTCCTTCCCTTCCTTCACCTCTCCCTCTCCTTCCCTTCCTCCACCTCTCCCTCTGCGTCCCTGTTAACTACTCTCTGTCTCTGCATCTCTCCCTCTGCGTCCCTGTTAACTACTCTCTGTCTCTGCATCTCTCCCTCTGCGTCCCTGTTAACTACTCTCTGTCTCTGCATCTCTCCCTCTGCATCTCTCCCTCTCCTTCCCTTCCTCCATCTCTCCCTCTGCGTCCCTGTTAACTACTCTCTGTCTCTGCATCTCTCCCTCTGCGTCCCTGTTAACTACTCTCTGTCTCTGCATCTCTCCCTCTGCGTCCCTGTTAACTACTCTCTGTCTCTGCATCTCTCCCTCTGCGTCCCTGTTAACTACTCTCTGTCTCTGCATCTCTCCCTCTGCGTCCCTGTTAACTACTCTCTGTCTCTGCATCTCTCCCTCTGCGTCCCTGTTAACTACTCTCTGTCTCTGCATCTCTCCCTCTGCGTCTCTCCCTCTGCATCTCTCCCTCTGCGTCCCTGTTAACTACTCTCTGTCTCTGCATCTCTCCCTCTCCTTCCCTTCCTCCATCTCTCCCTCTGCGTCCCTGTTAACTACTCTCTGTCTCTGCATCTCTCCCTCTCCTTCCCTTCCTCCATCTCTCCCTCTGCGTCCCTGTTAACTACTCTCTGTCTCTGCATCTCTCCCTCTCCTTCCCTTCCTCCATCTCTCCCTCTGCGTCCCTGTTAACTACTCTCTGTCTCTGCATCTCTCCCTCTGCGTCCCTGTTAACTGCTCTCTGTCCCTGTTAACTACTCTCTGTCCCTGTTAACTACTCTCTGTCTCTGTTAACTACTCTCTGTCTCTGTTAACTACTCTCTGTCTCTGTTAACTACTCTCTGTCTCTGCGTCTTCGATCGGAGGGACACCATCCAGAAAAGACATAGAAAAGTAGAAAATAAGATTATTTATTTTGAGATGCAAAACGTAGACTGACACCTATTGTAGTTCCTCCAGACAGTCTGTCAACAACCAGTTATGTTTTATTTATTAGTGTGTGTTCGTGTGTGTGTGTGTGTTCGTGTGTGTGTGTGTTCGTGTGTGTGTATGGTTCTTTTGTTTGAAGCAGTGCTGAGCTGAGCTGAAGCCACAGAACCTTGTGCCAGCCCAATATGACTTATGTCCCCTCTCTGTCCAGTTCCCATCATCACACATATCACATTCATTAACACATGGCCAAAGGACAAAAACATCATCAGTGAAGGATTTGACACAACTCCCTACATTAGCCAAACTGGGCATGAAGACCCGGAAAACAGAAGAAATGCACAGTAATTGCACAGAATTTAAATTCAATATCATAATACAAATTCTAAATTATGGAATTCAAATACAATTTATGTTCCCACTAAATATGCTCCATAGTCTCCCACTCCCTTTCTGGGGGGGGGTCATGCTCCCCCGGGATGTTTGTTAAATATTTTTTAGGACTGTTAGATGGTCACTTCTGGTGACTTTTTAAGAGGACATTCTACAAAACGTCTCTTTAAAATAATTATAACCTGTAGCCCAACTGATGCAGCATAGCAGCTTTAAATAAGCTTAAGCAAGGGTTTGCCAATCTCCATTTACCCCAAATGAAAATCCCCAAAGACTCTGAATGCATCAGATGCAATAAATATGCTTTATAACTTGTCAATCTGATCTTAAAAGCGCATCTTGGCAGAAATATGGATATAAGTTGTTGTTTTTTTGAGTGGTTGCAACGATTTAGAAGCAGCGGGGCTCTTTCTCAGAAGAAGTCCTTGGAGGCGGCCTCTGCAAAGTTGGGTGCAGCCATGAGGATTGCAATGGTACAAATTATGTTGAACACACTGAACCCCACCAGACACAAACGGTCGATGACCACTGCTGCAAACTGCCACTTCTCTGCCACGCTCACCCTGCGGTCCTGCTCACGGAGACCCTCGGCCAGGAACCGCACCTCCACCAGCAGGGCCTGGAGCTGGGCCTCTGCTTCCCCAGCCTGGAACACCCTGGCCTGGGCATGGCAAGTACTTGTCCCAGCCCCATCCTCCACACAGCTGGAACCTGAGGATGAGGGGTCAGGGTCTGGAGATGTGGGGGGTTGTGGCAGGGGGCTACCCAACATTGTGGAGGAGGGTGGGTGGTGGTGGAGGATGCGGGTGTCAGAACCCCTTCTTTCTTCTCCTCCTCCTCCTCCTCCTCTTCCTCCTCTCCAGGTGACAGCAGGGTCAGGTTCAGGAGGACTCTGGAAGCCCATGTATGGCAGATGTCCATTGGGCTGAGCGTGGGGGATGGAGGGGAGATTAGGGTGTAGGTTGGGGTGTAGGTTAAGAAGGGGCTGGGGATATCGATTTGGGTTAAGGTGGATATTAGGCTGGAGGTTTGGGTTATGGTTGGGATAGGACTGGAGGGTAGGGTTGGAAGGTGGGTGTGGTAGGGGCTGGCTGAGCTGGCTTAGACTGGCCTGCAGAGAGGTGAGGCTCTGGGGGAAGGTTAAGGGGGCTGGGGTGGTGGTGGTGGGGGAGGCAGAGGAGCAGGTCTTGGTCTGGGGGTTGGAGGGGCTGTGGTGGGGTGTGAGCTCACCCCACTCTTCTGGACACTTCATCCTCAGAAACCATGGAACCCACTGGAGTAGAACCAACTCAACCTGAGAGACACACAGACAGTAAGTAAGTAAGTAAGCAAGTAAGTGGACCCAGTGACCTTCTGTGGCAGAACCAACTGAGAGAGGGAGAGGACACACACACTCACACACAGAATACAATGCATTTGGAAAGTATTCAGACCCCTTTCCTTTTTACACATTTTGTTACATTACAGCCTTATTCTAAATGGATTAAATAAACATTTTTCCTCATCAATCAAAACAAAATACCCCATAATGACAAAGCGAAAACAGGTATTTAGACATTTTTGAAAATGTATGAAATATAAAAAACAGAAATACCTTATTTACATAAGTATTCAGACCCTTTGTTATGAGACTAAAAATTGAGCTCAGGTGCATCCTGTTTCCATTGATCATTCTTGAGATGTTTCTACAACTTGTTTGGAATCCACCTGTGGTAAATTCAATTGATTTGACAAGATTTGGAAAGGCACACACCAGTTTTATTTTTATTTATTTTTAATTTTTTATTTCACCTTTATTTAACCAGGTATCAAATCAAATAAAATTTTATTTGTCACATACACATGGTTAGCAGATGTTAATGCGAGTGTAGCGAAATGCTTGTGCTTCTAGTTCCGACAATGCAGTAATAATCCAACAAGTAATCTAACTAACAATTCAAAAAAAAACCTCTTATACACAGTGTAAGGGGATAAAGAATATGTACATAAAGATATATGAATGAGTGATGGTACAGAGCGGCATAGGCAAGATGCAGTAGATGATATCGAGTACAGTATATACGTATACATATGAGATTAATAATGTAGGGTATGTGAACATTATATTAGGTAGCATTGTTTAAAGTGGCTAGTGATATATTTTACATCATTTCCCATCAATTCCCATTATTAAAGTGGCTGGAGTTGAGTCAGTGTGTTGGCAGTAGCCACTCAATGTTAGTGGTGGCTGTTTAACAGTCTGATGGCCTTGAGATAGAGACTGAAAAACAGCTTCTCGGTCCCAGCTTTGATGCACCTGTACTGACCTCGCCTTCTGGATGATAGCGGGGTGAACAGGCAGTGGCTCGGGTGGTTGTTGTCCTTGATGATCTTTATGGCCTTCCTGTAACATCGGGTGGTGTAGGTGTCCTGGAGGGCAGGTAGTTTGCCCCCGGTGATGCGTTGTGCAGACCTCACTACCCTCTGGAGAGCCTTACGGTTGTGGGCGGAGCAGTTGCCGTACCAGGCCGTGATACAGCCCGCCAGGATGCTCTCGATTGTGCATCTGTAGAAGTTTGTGAGTGCTTTTGGTGACAAGCCGAATTTCTTCAGCCTCCTGAGGTTGAAGAGGCTCTGCTGCGCCTTCTTCACGATGCTGTCTGTGTGAGTGGACCAATTAAGTTTGTCTGTGATGTGTATGCCGAGGAACTTAAAACTTACTACCCTCTCCACTACTGTTCCATCGATGTGGATAGGGGGGTGTTCCCTCTGCTGTTTCCTGAAGTCCACAATCATCTCCTTAGTTTTGTTGACGTTGAGTGTGAGGTTATTTTCCTGACACCACACTCCGAGGGCCCTCACCTCCTCCCTGTAGGCAGTCTCGTCGTTGTTGGTAATCAAGCCTACCACTGTTGTGTCGTCCGCAAACTTGATGATTGAGTTGGAGGCGTGCGTGGCCACGGAGTACAGGAGAGGGCTCAGAACGCACCCTTGTGGGGCCCCAGTGTTGAGGATCAGCGGGGTGGAGATGTTGTTGCCTACCCTCACCACCTGGGGGCGGCCCGTCAGGAAGTCCAGTACCCAGTTGCACAGGGCGGGGTCGAGACCCAGGGTCTCGAGCTTGATGACGAGCTTGGAGGGTACTATGGTGTTGAATGCCGAGCTGTAGTCGATGAACAGCATTCTCACATAGGTATTCCTCTTGTCCAGATGGGTTAGGGCAGTGTGCAGTGTGGTTGAGATTGCATCGTCTGTGGACCTATTTGGGCGGTAAGCAAATTGGAGTGGGTCTAGGGTGTCAGGTAGGGTGGAGGTGATATGGTCCTTGACTAGTCGCTCAAAGCACTTCATGATGACGGAAGTGAGTGCTACTGGTAGTCGTTTAGCTCAGTTACCTTAGCTTTCTTGGGAACAGGAACAATGGTGGCCCTCTTGAAGCATGTGGGAACAGCAGACTGGTATAGGGATTGATTGAATATGTCCGTGAACACACCGGCCAGCTGGTCTGCGCATGCTCTGAGGGCGCGGCTGGGGATGCCGTCTGGGCCTGCAGCCTTGCGAGGGTTAACACGTTTAAATGTTTTACTCACCTCGGCTGCAGTGAAGGAGAGTTCGCATGTTTTCGTTGCAGGCCGTGTCAGTGGTACTGTATTGTCCTCAAAGCGGGCAAAAAAGTTATTTAGTCTGCCTGGGAGCAAGACATCCTGGTCCGTGACGGTGCTGGTTTTCTTTTTGTAATCCGTGATTGACTGTAGACCCTGCCACATACCTCTTGCGTCTGAGCCGTTGAATTGAGATTCTACTTTGTCTCCATAATGACGCTTAGCTTGTTTGATAGCCTTGCGGAGGGAATAGCTGCACTGTTTGTATTCGGTCATGTTACCAGTCACCTTGCCCTGATTAAAAGCAGTGGTTCGAGCTTTCAGTTTCATGCGAATGCTGCCATCAATCCACGGTTTCTGGTTAGGGAATGTTTTAATCGTTGCTATGGGAACGACATCTTCAACGCACGTTCTAATGAACTCGCACACCGAATCAGCGTATTCGTCAATGTTGTTATCTGACGCAATACGAAACATATCCCAGTCCACGTGATGGAAGCAGTCTTGGAGTGTGGAATCAGCTTGGTCGGACCAGCGTTGGACAGACCTCAGGTCTGTAGGCTAGTTGGCTAGTTGAGAACAAGTTCTCATTTGCAACTGCGACATGGCCAAGATAAAGGGTAGCAATTCGACACATACAACACAGAGTTACATGGAATAAACAAAACATACAGGCAAAAATACAGTAGAACAAAAGAAAACAAAAAGTCTATATACAGTGAGTGCAAATGAGGTAAGTTAAGGAAATAAATAGGCCATGGTGGCGAAGTAATTACAATATAGCAATTAAACACTGGAATGGTAGATCGGCAGAAGATGAATGTGCAGGTAGAGATACTGGGGTGCAAAGGAGCAAAATAAATAAATACCAGTATGGGGATGAGATGGGTAGATAGATGGGCTGTTTACAGATAGGCTAAGTACAGGTGCAGTGATCTGTAAAATTCTCTGACAGATGGTGCTTAAAGCTAGTGAGGGAGATGTGAGTCTCCAGCTTCAGAAATGTTTGCAATTCGTTCCAGTCATGGGCAGCAGAGAACTGGAAGGAAAGACGACCAAATGAGGAATTGGCTTTGGAGGTGACCAGTGAGATATACCTGCTGGAGCGCGTGCTACGAGTGGGTGCTGCTATGGTGACCAGTGAGCTGAGATAAGGCGGGGCTTTACCTAGCAGAGACTTGTAGATAACCTGTAGCCAGTGGGTTTGGCGACAAGTATGAAGCGAGGGCCAACCAACGAGAGCGTACAGGTCGCAATGGTGGGTAGTGTATTGGGCTTTGGTGACAAAACAGATGGCACAGTGATAGACTGCATCCAGTTTGTTGAGTAGAGTGTTGGAGGCTATTTTATAGATGACATCACCGAAGTTGAGGATCGGTAGGATGGTCAGTTTTACGAGGGTATGTTTGGCAGCATGAGTGAAGGATGCTTTGTTGCGATATAGGATTCTAGATTTAATTTCGAATTGGAGATGCTTAATGTGAGACTGGAAGGAGAGTTTACAGTCTAACCAGACACCCAGGTATTTGTAGTTGTCCACGTATTTTAAGTCAGAGCCGTCCAGAGTAGTGATGCTGGACGGGCGAGCAGGTGCAGGCAGCGATCGATTGAAAAGCATGGATTTAGTTTTACTTGCGTTTAAGAGCAGTTGGAGGCCACGGAAGGAGAGTTATGGCATTGAAGCTCGTCTGGAGGTTAGTTAACACAGTGTCCAAGGAGGGGCCAGAAGTATACAGAATGGTGTCGTCTGCGTAGAGGTGGATCACCAGCAGCAAGAGCAACATCATTGATGTATACAGAAAAGAGAGTCGGCCCGAGAATTGAACCCTGTGGCACACCCATAGAGACTGTCAGAGGTTCGGACAACAGGCCCTCCGATTTGACACACTGAACTCTATCAGAGAAGTAGTCGGTAAACCAGGCGAGGCAATCATTTGAGAAACCAAGGCTGTCGAGTCTGCCAATAAGAATGTTGTGATTGACAGAGTCGAAAGCCTTGGCCAGGTCGATGAATACGGCTGCACAGTAATGTCTCTTATCGATTGCGGTTATGATGTCGTTTAGAACCTTGAGCGTGGCTGAGGTGCACCCATGACCAGCTCTGAAACCAGATTGCATAGCGGAGAAGGTATGGTGGGATTCGAAATGGTCAGTAATCTGTTTGTTAACTTGGCTTTCGAAGACCTTAGAAAGACAGGGTAGGATAGATATAGGTCTGTAGCAGTTTGGGTCTAGAGTGTCACCCCCTTTGAAGAGGGGGATGACCGCGGCAGCTTTCCAATCTTTGGGAATCTCAGACAATACGAAAGAGAGGTTGAACAGGCTAGTAATAGGGGTTGCAACAATTTCGGCAGATAATTTTAGAAAGAGAGGGTCCAGATTGTCTAGCCCGGCTGATTTGTAGGGGTCCAGATTTTGCAGCTCTTTCAGAACATTGGATTTGGGTAAAGGAGAAATGGTGGGGGCTTTGGCGGGTTGCTGTGGAGGGTGCCGGGTAGTTGACCGGGGTAGGGATAGCGATGTGGAAAGCATGGCCAGCCGTAGAGAAATGCTTATTGAAATTCTCAATTATAGCGGATTTATCAGTGGTGACAATGTTTCCTAGCCTCAGAGCAGTGGGCAACTGGGAGGAGGTGCTCTTATTCTCCATGGACTTTACAGTGTCCCATAACTTTTTTGAGTTCGTACTACAGGATGCAAATTTCTGTTTGAAAAAGCTTGCCTTAGCTTTTCTAACTGCCTGTGTGTATTGGTTCCTAACTTCCCTGAAAAGTTGCATATCACGGGGGCTTTTCGATGCTAATGCAGAACGCCACAGGATGTTTTTGTGCTGGTCAAGGGCAGACCGGTCTGGCGTGAACCAAGGACTATATCTATTCCTAGTTCAAAATGTTTTGAGAGGGGCATGCTTATTTAAGATCGTGAGGAAGGCACTTTTAAAGAATAGCCAGGCATCATCTACTGACGGGATGAGGTCAATGTCATTCCAGGATACCCCGGTCAGGTCGATTAGAAAGGCCTGCTCGCAGAAGTGTTTCAGGGAGCGTTTGACAGTGATGAGGGGTGGTCGTTTGGTCGCAGACCCATTAAGGATGCAGGCAATGAGGCAGTGATCGCTGAGATCTTGATTGAAAACAGCAGAGGTGTATTTGGAGGGCGAATTAGTTAGGATGACATCTATGAGGATGCCCGTGTTTACTGATTTGGGGTTGTACCTGGTAGGTTCATTGATAATTTGTGTGAGATTGAGGGCATCAAGCTTAGTGTGTAGGATGGCCGGGGTGTTAAGCATGTCCCAGTTTAGGTCACCTAGTAGCACGAGCTCAGGAGATAGATGGGGGGGAAATCAGTTCACATATGGTATCGAGGGCACAGCTGGGGACAGAGGGAGGTCTATAGCAAGCGGCAACAGTGAGAGACTTGTTTCTGGAAAGGTGAATTTTTAGAAGTAGAAGCTCAAATTGTTTGGATACAGACTTAGAAAGTAATACAAAACTCTGCAGGCTAACACCGCCCCCTTTGGCAGTTCTATCTTGGCGGAAAACGTTATAGTTAGCAATGAAGATTTCAGGGTTTTTGGTGGTTTTCCTAAGCCAGGATTCAGACACGGCTAAGACATCTGGGTTGGCAGAGTGTGTAAAACAAACTTGGGGAGTAGGCTTCTAATGTTAACAGGCATGAAACCAAGGCTTTTACATTTAGAGAAGTCAACAAATGAGAGCACCTGGGGGGGTGGGAGTGGAGCTAGGCACTGCGGGACCTGGATTAACCTCCACATCACCAGAGGAACAGAGGAGAAGTAGGATAAGGGTATGGCTAAAGACTATATGAACTGGCTAGATATAGTCTCTAGAGATGTTTAAACCAGGTGATGTCATCGCATATGTAGGAGGTGCAACAACATGGTTGGTTAAAGCATATTGAGCAGGGCTAGAGGCTCTACAGTGAAATAAGACAGTAATCACTAACCAGGACAGTAATGGACAAGGCATATTGATATTAGAGAGAGGCATGCGTAGCCAAGTGAACGTAAGGGTCCAGTGAGTGGTTGGGCTGGCTGGGGACACGGCGATTCAGACAGTTAGCAGGCTAACAAGCTAACAAGCTATCCTTGATGAAAACCTGCTCCAGAGCGCTCAGGACATCAGACTGGGGCAAAGGTTCGCCTTGCAACAGGACAATGACCCTAAGCACACAGCCAAGGCAACACAGAAGTGGCTTCAGGACAAGTCTCTGAATATCCTTGAGTGGCCCAGCCAGAGCCCGGACTTGAACCCGATCGAACATCTCTGGAGACACCTGAAAATAGTTGTGCAGCGACACTCCACATCCAACCTGACAGAGCTTGAGAGGATCTGCAGAGAAGAATGAGAAGAATGAGAGAAACTCCCCAAATACAGGTGTGCAAGCTTGTAGCATCATACCCAAGAAGACCCAAGGTTATAATTGCTGATAAAGGTGCTTCAACAAAGTACTGAGTAAAGGGTCTGAAAACTTATGTAAATGTGATATTTCATTTTTTTATATACATATGTATATATCAAACATTTCTAAAAACCTGTTTTTGCTTTGTCATTATGGGGTATTGTGTGCAGATTGATGGGGGAAAAAACGATTTAATCAATTTTAGAATAAGGCTGTAACGTAACAAAATGTGGAAAACGTAAAGGGGTCTGAATACTTTCCGAATGCACTGTAAAGTAAGTAGATAAGAGGAACCAGGTAATGTACTGCAGCAGAACAAACTGCACCTGATAGAAGAGGACAGGACACACACAAGGTGCAGACATTCACAGATATGAGAGGAACACACACAGACAGTCACAGACACACGTCATAATCAGTAGACAGACAGAGAGCCTCACCCATTGAGGCATGTCTCCACTGTTGGGATCGTGGTGATGGTATTGAAGTACAACTACTGTCGCCACCACTGACATCCCTACGGTAACCATGGTACTCACAAAATACTGACCTAGGATGGAGACACAGTATTATAGTACACTTATACAGAGACACACACCCACACACACACACAGTTACTGACCTATCAGTGGTATGCAGTCTGAGGTAGCTGGCATAATCTCAGCCACAAGCAACATGAAGAAAGTCTGAGAGAGAAGAATTGTAATGCCTGGAGAGAGAGATGGGGAAAAGGATATTATTACACTGGGAAATTCTCCATCTCTCTGCCAACTCACCCCACCCATCCAACTCTCCCTCCATCTGTCCTTCCCCTCCACACTCTCCTTCTCTCTCCCCATCTCTGTCCCTCTGCTGCGCTCCCCACCCCTCTTCTTCTTCCTCTATCACTGTCCCTCACCTCCCCACCCCTCTTCTCTCCCTCTATCACTGTCCGTCATCTCCCCACCCCTCTTCTCTCCCTCTATCACTGTCCTCCATCTCCCCACCCCTGTTCTCTCCCTCTATCACTGTCCCTCACCTCCCCACCCCTCTATCACTGTCCCTCACCTCCCTGCCCCCTTCTCTCCCTCTATCACTGCCCCTCACCTCCCCGCCCCTTCTCTCCCTCTATCACTGTCCCTCACCACTGTCCCCCTCCATCTCTGTCCCTCCCCTACCCACACCCCTTCTCTCCCTCCATCTCTGTCCCTCCCCTCCCCTACCCACACCCATTCTCTCCCTCCATCTCTGTCCCTCCCCTACCCACACCCCTTCTCTCCCTCCATCTCTGTCCCTCCCCTACCCACACCCCTTCTCTCCCTCCATCTCTGTCCCTCCCCTACCCACACCCCTTCTCTCCCTCCATCTCTGTCCCTCCCCTACCCACACCCCTTCTCTCCCTCCATCTCTGTCCCTCCCCTACCCCACCCCTTCTCTCCCTCCATCCATCTGTCCCTCCCCTACCCACACCCCTTCTCTCCCTCCATCACCCCTTCTCTCCCTCCATCTGTCCCTCCCCTACCCACACCCCTTCTCTCCCTCCATCTCTGTCCCTCCCCTACCCACACCCCTTCTCTCCCTCCATCTCTGTCCCTCCCCTACCCACACCCCTTCTCTCCCTCCATCTCTGTCCCTCCCCTACCCACACCCCTTCTCTCCCTCCATCTCTGTCCCTCCCCTACCCACACCCCTTCTCTCCCCCTCCATCTCTGTCCCTCCCCTACCCACACCCCTTCTTCTCTCCTCCATCTCTGTCCCCCCTCCCACACCCCTTCTCTCCCTCCATCTCTGTCCCTCCCCTACCCACCCCCTTCTCTCCCTCCATCTCTGTCCCTCCCCTACCCACACCCCTTCTCTCCCTCCATCTCTGTCCCTCCCCTACCCACACCCCTTCTCTCCCTCCATCTCTGTCCCTCCCCTACCCACACCCCTTCTCTCCCTCCATCTCTCTCCCGCTTTCTGATTGTAAAAATCACTTGAGGTTTTCTTGGACCGACAGAGAAACAATAAAAGAGAGGGCAGGTACGGAGAGAGAAAGAGAGAGAGAAAGAGAGAGAGTCATACAGCAGGACCATTATCTCATCTCTCCATCTCTAACACCTGATTTATTTTTCATCACTCTGAACTATAATTTCTTTCTCTTCTATCTTTCCCTTACCCCTCATCATCTTCCCTTACACCTCATCATCTTCCCTTACACCTCATCATCTTCCCTTACACCTCATCATCTTCCCTTACACCTCATCATCTTCCCTTACACCTCATCATCTTCCCTTACACCTCATCATCTTCCCTTACACCTCATCATCTTCCCTTACACCTCATCATCTTCCCTTACACCTCATCATCTTCCCTTACACCTCATCATCTTCCCTTACACCTCATCATCTTCCCTCTTTTCATCATATTTTACACTTTCCAGCACCTCAGACCTCCCCTTTTCACCTCCAACATCTCCATCTCCATCCCTTCTCCCTTTTATACTCCTCTTCTCCCTCCCCCTGTCCTACGCCTCTCCCTCTGCCTCTCCCTCTTCCTTCTCCTTCCTTCTCCCTCCTCTCCCTCACACTCCCCCTTTCCTCCTCCCCCTCTCCTCACCCAGACCAATCTTCTCCCCCGATTGGGCTGGCAGTAGAAACACCAACAGTGTCAAGGAGGAGATCAGAACACAGGGGACGAGGAGGTTGAGAGCGTAGAATAGAGTTCTCCGTCGTAGGGTCACAACAAAGGTCACATCAGAGTAGGGCTCTGTACAGCACTCATAAAATATCTCATGACGATCACCTGGTACACCTACAAGAGGGGGGAGGGGAGGAAAGAGGGAGTGAGAGATTAGAAAATAAGAGAGAGGAGAGAGAGATAGAAGAGGGATGGGAAAAGAAGAGAGGGAGGGTAAAGGAGGAGGGGCAACCTGGGTCAGGGGCAGACAGAGCTCTCTCACCCAGCAGTTCCCACTCTCCATTGGACATGTATCCTGACAGGTCAGCCTCCTGCATCTGGAGGTCCAGCAGCCAGCCGTCAAACGTCCATGAGCCAAACTTCAGCTCACAGTGCTGGACGTCAAAGGGAAACCAACGCACATCCACTTCACACGCACTGCTGAAAATACCTGGGGCAGGAAGAGGGGGAGGGGAGATGTGGGGGAGAGGGAGTGAGAGAAGGGAAAGGGGGAGAAAATAAAATAGAGTTTGAGAGAGAAGTGCATTATCAGTAGGGGAGAGTGGGGTAAGTTGAGCCATTTGTTACATTCAACATCAAAGGAAACATAACATTCTAATAAAGATATCTACATATATTTCAGGATGTTGTGTATCACTGGAAATAATCAGAATTAATGTAAATGCTACAGTTTTGAAAACACAGCTTGTCCAAAAAAAGGCTTAACTTACCCCAAGGCCATTGGCCCGACTTACCCCGAGGCCATTGGCCCGACTTACCCAGAGGCCATTGGCCCGACTTACCCAGAGGCCATTGGCCCGACTTACCCAGAGGCCATTGGCCCGACTTACCCAGAGGCCATTGGCCCGACTTACCCAGAGGCCATTGGCCCGACTTACCCAGAGGCCATTGGCCCGACTTACCCAGAGGCCATTGGCCCGACTTACCCAGAGGCCATTGGCCCGACTTACCCAGAGGCCATTGGCCCGACTTACCCAGAGGCCATTGGCCCGACTTACCCAGAGGCCATTGGCCCGACTTACCCAGAGGCCATTGGCCCGACTTACCCCAAGGCAAACATTTTGACTATATTTGCCCACACAGCTACCAAGGATGTACTTTCATGCTTGTTTTAGGACCTCATATTGAAGCTTATAGAGACCCCAACTGATCTATAGAACAATATTTAAATGATCTACTTTGGTTTAGATATAAGCATCATGAAACATCTAACACAAAATATTTGTTTGACTTGGTGAAAATACTTTTTTTTGACCTAACTTGCTTACCACTTTTTCCATGTTGTCATGACTCCCACCGAAGGTGGCTCCCCTGCCTGTTCGGGCGGCGTTCGCCGGTCGTCGTCGCCGGTCTACTAGCCGCCACCAATCCCTTTTTCCTTTTCGTTTCGTTTTGTCTTATTGGTTGCACCTGTTCCCTGTTTCGGTTCTTGATTTATGTCTATTTAAGCCTGTTAGGTCCGCCTAGGTTTGTGCGGGATTGTTACTCTGTTGGTTGTGTTTTCGTGTTTGTTTTCTCCAGACTGTTTGGTCCTGTGTTTGGGCTGGTCTGTTTGGTCCTGTGTTTGGGCTGGTCTGTTTGGTCCTGTGTTTGGGCTGGTCTGTTTGGTCCTGTGTTTGGGCTGGTCTGTTTGGTCCTGTGTTTGGGCTGGTCTGTTTTATGCGCCCTGTATTTTGGCGTGACCGTTTTGTTCCCGGAGAATAAATTACGATTTACCAAACCCTCTGCGCCTGACTCAACCCACCACTCCTAGTAAACTCTGAAACATGTAGGTACTTCCTTCCCACACTCCTTGCAATGACCTCTTCCTAAATATTTGATCAAATTATAAATGTTGTGTATGATTTATTAGAAACCAGCGTGGCTCAACTTACTCCTTGTCTCAACTTACCCCACTCTCCCCTATATCTATGTTAAACTAAAATGAGAGGGGAAGGTCAGGGAAGAATAAAAAGAGAGAAAGGTTGATCTATAGACTTACCTGGAGGTAGGTACTCACAGAATCCACTGGAGTTGACCAGCACATAGCTCTTAAAGGTGGCATCAAATTTATCATGGGCACTGAGAAGGACAAAAAAGAAAGATCAGCAAGGTGTGTGTGTGTGTGCGTGCGTGCACTTTAATTTAACCAGTTGCTTAATCAGCATTTTTCTCTGGGTTGAGTGAACTTCAAAATAGCATTGAAATTGATTCAAATATCAAGGCAACCAGCTGCCATAGGATTTCTAGTTTTCTCAACACTAGATTCTAGTTTGCTCAACACCATGCCCATCATTAACATATTTCACAGCATGCTTTATTGCAGGATGATTTTCAGAATTGTTTGTTTTAATACCTGTGTTTTTGCATACATATTGTTTGGCTGATTAAGCTTATGCTACACAAAGACAAAGGGCATTTTTCTAAACGAATCCAATCTATTAGTCTGGATATCTTCACTCTGGCTAGATTCTAATAGGAATTACACAATTTTGCAAGCCAGCAATTATGTGACTTGCAGGCTGGATGTGGCCTGTAAACCAGGAGTTTCAGATCACTGTGTTAGGGTATAACTAGTGATGAGTATTTTTCGGGAAGCCAGATCTTTGGTGCCGTTCACCTAAATGAACCGTTCATTTGGCTCCCAAACGGCTCTTTATTTAGTAGTGCATAAAAAAGTGTGAAACGTAAAAAATTGAATATTTCTCATTTAAAGCCTAAAATGTTCCCTACCATTATGCAGAGAGTGAAATGTGAGTTCAAATACATTTTAAATGATGGAATTAGATTGCTTGGCTCTCTCCTCACTACCTACTGTTCCTGCAGTGAGGAATGAATAGCTTCAGAGAATGGTTGTCTGGAGCTCATAAAGCAGTAGTAGCAGGGAGTCAAATGAACGCCTCATTCACAGACACAATATGGTTCCAGACGCTCACCAAAAAGATCTGTTCAAAAAGAGCTGTTCATTTGCCAACAACTCATCACTAATATGTAACTTATTTTAATGTAGGTCATAAAGTATTCACAACCTTTCACGTTGTCTAATGATTGGAGACAGGTGCAGGAATGCGTAATAGGGGTTTTATTCTCTCCACACAAACAAAAGAGCTTCTAAATAATACGGGACGAGACCCGTAAAGCAAGTGCACAATAACACGTATCATGGAAGCTGAAACAACAGCACAGGTACTCACAGGACTAAGGGACATGGTAACAATAACCGACAAGGACAATGGGGAACAGAGGGCACATATATAACATACTAATCAGGGGAAATGGGAACCAGGTGTGCGTAATGAGACAAGACAGTCCGGGGTTGGCGGTAATGAATCCAGTTCAGTGATGTCTAGAAGGCCGGTGACGTAGACCCCCGGAGCTGGTGAACGAAATGAGCAGCAGTACCGGGGGTTGATCCGTGACAGTACCCCCCACTCGGCAGGTTCCGAGTGGAGAGCCAGACCCGGTCACCTGGAGAGAAGACAGGTGTCTCACTGTGGTGGCGGTTGGCCTGTTCCTTGTGCCGATGCACGGCCCACTGGAGATGAGTGTGAGCAGCGTTCCAGGTATCCTCAGCGCGCCAAAACCACTTGCCCACCGCAGAAGCCTCGGTCTCGGATGCCAAGGCACCAGGGCCGGCTGATACCCCAACACGCAATGGAAAGGAATGAGGTTAGTGGAGGAGTGGCGGAGGGATTTCTGTGCGTACGCAGCCCAAGGTAGAAAACCCGCCCACTCCCCCAGCCGGTCCTGACAGTAACGCCTCATGAACCTGCTCACTTTGTTACACCAACTCAAGCAGGGGAGACCGAAAACAATCAAAAAGGTGATGTGTTCTAAATGAGTCCCATGGGTCAGCAGAGAAACGGGAACAGTGATGTTATGTACGAGACCTGTCCCTATTGGACGATTATCCAGGGCTCGAACTGGAATGGGTGTCTGTAGGGCAACCAAAGGAATGCGTAATGCAGTGGCAAAAGATTGCCGGGCAGCTCCGGAATCAATCAGAGCTAACGGGAGTGAGGGGCTAGGGTATTCAGGGAATTTAATAGGAAAACATACTGGTTGAGTTGACAGAAAAGGAGGGGAGATCATACATCCTACCTCGGTTGGAGCAGGATAAATCCCTTGCTTGTCACCTCCTTGTCTATTAGTGGATAGAGGGCAGGTCAGGGAGAAATGACCCCTTTCTCCACAATAGGAGCAGAGGCCCAGATTCCTCCTTCTCCTACACTCTGCCTCGCGCAAACATGCAGAACCCACCTCCATCGGCTCTGGACACGGTGCAGGTGTAGCCATGGGCTGCGGCTTCCACGCAGGTCTTCATCGGGACAGCTGGAGGTTGTCCAAACGAATCGCCATGCTGATGAGCTGGTGGAGTGACAGGTTGTCATCACGGCAGGCTAACTCCATCTGTACCTCCTCCCGCAGTCCGCAGCGGAAAACGGTAACCAGAACCGACTTGTTCCATCCGGTGGAGGCCGCGATGGTCCGGAAATCCAGAGTGAAGTCCTAGATCCTGGCGTAATCGGAGTAGACGGTCATCCCATTTTCGGCCGTCCACAGGATGTACAGGTCGCATTGCAGAAGGAATCCCTTGCATCCCGCTGGCGTGCCGTCAAAGTGCTCCGGGAAGGACAGGAGTATTCCGCGGACTGGCTCAGATGGGACAGAGGCATGTAGTGGTGTGGGGGCTTGTGTCGGAACCGGTGCTGGAGACTGGAGGGACTGTACATTGCCCTCCAAACGCAGTATGGTTGCCAACACGCTGTCCATGTTGCTGCTGAGTCTGGAGAGACAGTCCTTTTGATTCTGGACTGCCTCTACGATGGTCGACAGCTCGGTTGTTCCTGCTGTCTCCATTTCAGGGGTTGGTTATTCTGTCATGTTGTCTAATGATTGGAGACAGGCGCAATAATATGTAATAGGGGTGTTATTCTCTCCATCCAAACAAAAGAGCGAGGTGGAAACCTCTAAATAATACAAGACCTGTAAAACAAGTGCACAATAACACGTATCATGGAAGCTGAAACAATAGCACAGGACTAAGGGACATGGTAACAGTAACCGACAAGGACAATGGGGAACAGAGGGCACATATATAACATACTAATCAGGGGGAATAGGAACCAGGGGTGTGTAATGAGACAAGACAGTCGGGGGTTGGTGGTAATGATCCAGTTCGTGACGCCTAGAAGGCCGGTGACGTAGACCTCCGGAGCTGGTGAATGGAATGAGCAGCAGTACCGGGGGGATCCGTGACACAACCCCTTGACTTTATCCACATTTTGTTGTGTTACAGCTTGAATTTAAAATGGATTACTTTGAGATTTTGTGTCACTGGACAACACTAAGTACCCCACAATGTGAAAGAAATGTTTTGAAATTAATTAAAAAATAAAAAGTCAATAAGTATTCAACTTTTAAAATATATATATATATATTGCTTGTTCTGTGTGCAATATTAGTGTTTAACATGGTTCTTTACCTAATCTCTGTACCCCACACATACAATTATCTGTAAGGTCCCTCAGTCGAGAAGTGAATTTCAAACAGATTCAATCACAAAGACCAGGGAGATTTTCCAATGCCTCGCAAAGAAGGGCACCTATTGGTAGAGACGTAAAAAAAAATCAGACATTGAATACCCCTTGGAGCATGGTGTTATTAATTCCATTTTGGATGGTGTATCAATGCACCCAGTCACTACAAAGATACAGGTGTCCTTCCAAACTCAGTATATAGTACAACGCACGTGTGTTAAGCTCTTGCTTATCTATCCTATACAGTTGAGCAAACTATAAATCCTATTGCAGCTGGTTGCCTTGATATTTTAAGTTAAATAAACAAATACATTTTTAGAGAGAGAGAGAGAGAGAGAGACCCACACCTGTTGTACAGTAGTATATCAGGTATCCAGACCTGGTCAGTAGTGAAGCGAAGGGTTTTCACTCCAGGGTACTCTGACTGGTTCCACTGAAGGTAGTGGTCAAACCATTGCTATACAAATCCAGTCAATAAATTATTAAGGTTACAGGGGCTGGTTACACAGGCAGACCAATTCTGATATTTTTCCACTAATTGGTATTTTGACCAATCACATCAGATCTTTTCAGAGCAAAATACCAATTAGTGAAAGAAATATCAGAATTGGGCTGCCTGTCTAAACACAGCCAGGGAGCCACACACACACACACACACACACACACACCCACAAGCGGGCATGGACACACATGCAGGGTCATCCTCACCATCTGAAGCCAGGCATTAGTGGTGAGAATCTGGTTTTTCTCATCCTGGAATAAGATGAAGACAGTTCAGTGTGTGTGTGTGTGTGTGTGTGTGTGTGTGTGTGTGTTTATATGAATGTATAAGAGAACATGGTAGCGTACCACATTCATGACTTGTAAGAGAGTGTAGGAGAATCGGACAGTGAGTGGTAGAGAGTCGTTGGCAACAGGTCTCTCCATACGGTTATAGTCCCTCAGTAGCTCCCTCAATAGATTACGCTGGTGGGGACCCTGCTCAGATACTGAGAGAGGGGGAGGGAGAGAGGAGGGAGGGGGATAAGGAGTAGAAAGGAGGGAAAGGGATGAGGATGAGGGAGGAGAGCGGGAGAGAGAGGGGGCAATGACGAGAGGGAAAGAATAAGAAGACAGAGGAGACAGATTGGACTGTTACAAAGAGACAACTACATTCCTGTAGACAGAATGGACTGTTACAAAGAGACAACTACATTCCTGTAGACAGAATGGACAGTTACAAAGAGACAACTACATTCCTGTAGACAGAATGGACAGTTACAAAGAGACAACTACATTCCTGTAGACAGAATGGACCGTTACAAAGAGACAGCTACATTCCTGTAGACAGAATGGACCGTTACAAAGAGACAGCTACATTCCTGTAGACAGAATGGACAGTTACAAAGAGACAGCTACATTCCTGTAGACAGAATGGACCGTTACAAAGAGACAACTACATTCCTGTAGACAGAATGGACCGTTACAAAGAGACAACTACATTCCTGTAGACAGAATGGACAGTTACAAAGAGACAACTACATTCCTGTAGACAGAATGGACAGTTACAAAGAGACAACTACATTCCTGTAGACAGAATGGACAGTTACAAAGAGACAACTACATTCCTGTAGACAGAATGGACCGTTACAAAGAGACAACTACATTCCTGTAGACAGAATGGACAGTTACAAAGAGACAGCTACATTCCTGTAGACAGAATGGGCAGTTACAAAGAGACAACTACATTCCTGTAGACAGAATGGACAGTTACAAAGAGACAACTACATTCCTGTAGACAGAATGGACAGTTACAAAGAGACAACTACATTCCTGTAGACAGAATGGACAGTTACAAAGAGACAACTACATTCCTGTAGACAGAATGTACCTATAATTTTCATCATAGGTACACTTCAACTATGACAGACAAAATTAGAAAAAAAATCCAGAAAATCACATTGTAGGATTTTTAATGCATTTTTTGCAAATTATGGTGGAAAATAAGTATTTGGTCAATAACAAAAGTTTATCTCAATACTTTGTTATATACCCTTTGTTGGCAATGACAGAGGTCAAACGTTTTCTGCAAGTCTTCACAAGGTTTTCACACACTGTTGCTGGTATTTTGGCCCATTCCTCCATGCAGATCTCCTCTAGAGCAGTGATGTTTTGGGGCTGTTGCTGGGCAATACAGACTTTCAACTCCCTCCAAAGATTTTCTATGGGGTTGAGATCTGGAGACTGGCTAGGCCACTCGAGGACCTTGAAATGCTTCTTACGAAGCCACTCCTTCGTTGCCCGGACGGTGTGTTTGGGATTATTGTCATGCTGAAAGACCCAGCCACGTTTCATCTTCAATGCCCTTGCTGATGGACGGAGGTTTTCACTCAAAATCTAACGATACATGGCCCCATTCATTCTTTCCTTTACACGGATCAGTCGTCCTGGTCCCTTTGCAGAAAAACAGCCCCAAAGCATGATGTTTCCACCCCCATACTTCACAGTAAGTATGGTGTTCTTTGGATGCAACTCAGCATTCTTTGTCCTCCAAACACAATGAGTTGAGTTTTTACCAAAAAGTTCAATTTTGGTTTCATCTGACCATATGACATTCTCCCAATCTTCTTCGGGATCATCCAAATGCTCTCTAGCAAACTTCAGACGGGCCTGGACATGTACTGGCTTAAGCAGGGGGACACGTCTGGCACTGCAGGATTTGAGTCCCTGGCGGCGTAGTGTGTTACTGATGGTAGGCTTTGTTACTTTGGTCCCAGCTCTCTGCAGGTCATTCACTAGGTCCCCCCGTGTGGTTCTGGGATTTTTGCTCACTGTTCTTGTGATCATTTTGACCCCACGGGGTGAGATCTTGCATGGAGCCCCAGATCGAGGGAGATTATCAGTGGTCTTGTATGTCTTCCATTTCCTAATAATTGCTCCCACAGTTGATTTCTTCAAACCAAGCTGCTTGCCTATTGCAGATTCAGTCTTCCCAGCCTGGTGCAGGTCTACAATTTTGTTTCTGGTGTCCTTTGACAGCTCTTTGGTCTTGGCCATAGTGGAGTTTGGAGTGTGACTGTTTGAGGTTGTGGACAGGTGTCCTTTATACTGATAACAAGTTCAAACAGGTGCCATTAATACAGGTAACGAGTGGAGGACAGAGGAGCCTCTTAAAGAAGAAGTTACAGGTCTGTGAGAGCCAGAAATCTTGCTTGTTTGTAGGTGACCATAAATTCATAAAAAAGTGTACCTATGATGAAAATCCTAAAAAGTCGGAAGTTTACATGCACCTAGGTTGGAGTCATTAAAACTTGTTTTTCAACCACTCCACACATTTCTTGTTAATTAACAAACTATAGTTTTGGCAAGTCGGTTAGGACATCTACTTTGTGCATGACAATAGTAATTTTTCCAACAATTGTTTACAGACAGATTATTTCACTTATAATTCACTGTATCACAATTCCAGTGAGTCAGAAGTTTACACACACGAAGTTGATGTAACGGGATTCGTCCTCCTCTGACGAGGAGTATGAGAGATCGGACCAATATGCAGCGTGGTACGTGTTCGGCATGTTTTAATGAACAAAATCACTGAACACGAAAATACAAAATAACAAATAGAAAGACAGAAACGAAAACCGAAACAGTTCTGTGTGAAACACACAGACACAGAAAACAATCACCCACCAAACAAACACTGGTGGGAAAAGGCTACCTGAGTATGACAACTAACGACACCTGCCTCTGATTGAGAACCATACCAGGCCAAACGCAAAATACAACATAGAAAAACAAACATAGACCGCCCACCCCAACTCACGCCCTGACCATACTAAAACAAAGACAAAACAAAGGAACTAAGGTCAGAACGTGACAGTTGACTGTGCCTTTAAACAGCTTGGAAAATTCCAGAAAATTATGTCATGGCTTTAGAAGCTTCTGATTGGCTAATTGACATAATTTGAGTCAATTGGAGGTATACCTGTGGATTCAAATTTCCAAATGCCTGAAGGTACCACGTTCATCTGTACAAACAATAGTACGCAAGTATTAACACCTTGTGACCACGCAGCCGTCATACCGCTCAGGAAGAAGACACGTTCTGTCTCCTAGAGATGAACGCACTTTGGTGCGAAAAGTGCAAATCAATCCCAAAACAACAGCAAAGGACTTTCTGAAGATGCTGGAGGAAACAGGTACAAAAGTATCTATATACACAGTAAAACGAGTCCTATATCAGCATAACCTGAAAGGCTGCTCAGCAAGGAAGAAGCCACTGCTCCAAAACCACCATAAAAAAGCCAGACTACGGTTTGCAACTACACATGGGGACAAAGATCATACTTTTTGGAGAATTGTCTTCTGGTCTGATGAAACAAAAATATATTTTTTGGGGCCATAATGACCATCGTTATGTTTGGAGGAAAAAGGTGGAGGCTTGCAACCCGAAGAACACCATCTAAACTGTGAAGCACGGGGCTGGCAAAATAAAGTGGTGATCCTGATGTCACGTTCTGACCTTTATTTCCTTTGTTTTGTATTTAGTTAGTATGGTCAGGGCGTGAGTTGGGTGGGCAGTCTATGTTTGATTTTCTATGATTTGGGGATTTCTATGTTTCGGCCTAGTATGGTTCTCAATCAGAGGCAGGTGTCATTAGTTGTCTCTGATTGAGAATCATACTTAGGTAGCCTGGGTTGCACTGTTTGTTTGTGGGTGATTGTCTATGTTAGTGGCTTGTGTCAGCACAGGTCTCATTTGTAGCTTCACGGTCGTATTTGGTTTATTGTTTTTTGTTACTCTTTTGTATAGTGTTCAGTGTTCTCTTTATTAAAATTCACTATGAACACATACCACGCCGCATATTGGTCCTCTGATCCTTCTCGCCTCTCCTCTTCAGATGAAGAGGAGGAAGACCGTGACACCTGACCTAAGACAGGGAATTTTTTACGAGGATTAAATGTCAGGAATTGTGAAAATCTGAGTTTAAATGTAGTTGGCTAACATGTATGTAAACTTCCGACTTCAATTGTACATCAGTCAAGAGTAAAGAGTAGCCAGTTTCTGCTCTGCTTGCTTTTTCAACTCGGAGAGCGCAACACATATGGACTGACAGCATCTGCCTCTGTTCAACGTTCCAGTGCTGGTCCAGCCAGCCTTTCAGAAGCTGGGCCTTTACACAGCCTGTCCGCCTGCTCTGTGGTGTCCGCGTGGTCCTAAATCCAGCTGGCTTAAATCTCCAAACAGCCTATCCAACTGCGCTAAGGTGTAGTCCTAAAGCACACAGAAGCTGTTTTTCGTATCACAGTGCAATGATAAAACTGGGGGGAACAAAAATGCATTTTCAGAAGGTGGGGGTATCATTACCCCTCTGTCCCCAATGAAAGTTGCACCCCTGGAAAAATGAGAGAGAGAAATATATAGAAGAAGGTGTAGAACGTAAGTGATATAATTGCACAGATAGAGATGAAGAATATCTAAAATGGGGAAGAGATGAGCTGTAGGAGAAGAAAATATGAATCCAGAAGGGAGTGAGAATAATAAAAACATAATGAGAAGAAAGACACCAAAAAAAGAAGAAATCATCTGAATGGAACGGTTTCAAATCGTTTTAAACAAAGCTGCTTTGAAAACGAGTACAGAGATTAATAGATGACTGGAAGAGGCAGGGGGTGGGATGTGAAGAGATGGTGAAAGAGGAGAATCAAGAGGAGAGAGACTGAAGAGAGGGAGATAGTATCCAGACAGGCCCATTAATTGTTAAAGGTAGAGTCAGCAATATGACGTAGCTGAACAAAGTAAACAGCATAGTGGGTCAATTTCCGCAACAACTAAGAATGTTGGAGAGTGAGGCTAAACCCCTCTTTTGGTCCAGTGGCTACCACGTTGTAATAGCGTGAAGCGAACCTGTGCACAAAAGCAGATACTGTGTGTGACTGTGTGAGAGCAAAGTCTTGCATCTTGCTCATCGTAATATCTGCGGTGCTGCTCGTGCAACGTCATTCCGCTGACTCTACCTTTAAGGGGATTGACTAGTCTCTCTGTGGCCGTTAAAACGTCTGATCTATTCCACACTGGAAATGGTGACGCATTAAACACTAAAACCCTCCACCCTTCTAGCAGCTCCATCGTGGACTGATTTCACTCATTCCTGTTTCACAACTGTATCAGACTTAATGTATCTGTGCAGTTGATGAAATTCAGAAGCAATGTCTAACTAAAAATCGAATCAAATCAAATGTTATTAGTCACATACACATATTTAGCAGATGTTATTGCAGGTGTATTGCAGTAGTATCTAACAATTCACAACAATACACACAAATCTAAAAGTAAAAGAAAGGAATTAAGAAATATATAAATATATAGAACTAGTGAATGTAATGTAGACCCACATAGAATCGAGTACAGTCTTTATAACAGCATGTTGCGTTTGTATGTAATATGCTATTATGTACCACAAAGCTTGTAAACGGCCTTTGTGGAGATTCATTTGTTGTGTTTTATTGCAATGTATTGCATTGTATTACTCTGGTGAATATCACCCCACAGAAAGAGCATTCCAGGTGGTACCATATCAATATACAGTCACAAGATGGTACCATATCAATATACAGTCACAAGATGGTACCATATCAATATACAGTCACAAGATGGTACCATATCAATATACAGTCACAAGATGGTACCATATTAATATACAGTCACAAGATGGTACCATATCAATATACAGTCACAAGATGGTACCATATCAATATGCAGTCACAAGATAGTACCATATCAATATGCAGTCACAAGATGGTACCATATCAATATACAGTCACAAGATGGTACCATATCAATATGCAGTCACAAGATGGTACCATATCAATATGCAGTCACAAGATGGTACCATATCAATATACAGTCACAAGATGGTACCATATTAATATACAGTCACAAGATGGTACCATATCAATATGCAGTCACAAGATGGTACCATATCAATATACAGTCACAAGATGGTACCATATCAATATGCAGTCACAAGATGGTACCATATCAATATGCAGTCACAAGATGGTACCATATCAATATGCAGTCACAAGATGGTACCATATCAATATACAGTCACAAGATGGTACCATATCAATATACAGTCACAAGATGGTACCATATCAATATACAGTCACAAGATGGTACCATATCAATATACAGTCACAAGATGGTACCATATCAATATGCAGTCACAAGATGGTACCATATCAATATGCAGTCACAAGATGGTACCATATCAATATACAGTCACAAGATGGTACCATATCAATATGCAGTCACAATATGTTAGCCATCTAAGACACTGCTGCTGGTGCAGAGATGAACACATCAACCAATGATGGATTAAAACAGACAGGAGAGTTGGATTTTACAACTGTGATGAACAACATTCTAACCTGTAAGCTCTGTGATCATTCCTCTCCCTTGTCTCTCTTTATTCCTGCTCCTCTTCTCTCCTCCCTCTCTATTCATTTCCCTCTCCTCTCTTCTCTCTCTGCTATGCAGCTGGAACTGTGCGGTTGAGTTCTCATATATCAATGGACTTGCACATAGTGTACGTACACGTAGAAGCACATACACAACACACACACACACAGAGAAAACATGAAAGTCACTTACCGTGGAGCAGAGCTGAGAGTCCAAACAGACAGATAGCCACATATTGCCTCATGTTGCACTACTGAACATAGAGAGCAGAGAAAGAGATGGGAAACAACAGACGGAGAGAGAGAGAGAGGCAGGGTAGAGTGGAATAGAGAGGGAGGGAGGCAGGACATGTCAGGAGCAGGGCAGGCAGCAACAGACAGAGAGAAGAGAGAGAGACAAGGAAGAGAAGAAGGGTAGGGAGGCAGAGGCAAGAAGAAAAACCAGCTGAGTGCACAGGAAGATAGAGGGAGAAAAAGGGAGGTTGGATTGGTGGAGAGGGAGAGAAGCTGGCAGCAACACAGGGAGAGAGGTACAGGGAGGGAGAGAGGGAAAAAGATGAGAAGAGGCCATAGTTACTCTTAGAAAAAAGGGTTCCAGAAGGGTTCTTCAGCTGTCCCCATAGGAGAACCCTTTTTGTTTCCAGGTAGAACTACACTATATAAACAAAAGTATGTGGACACCCCTTCAAATTAGTGGACTCAACTATTTCAGCCACACCCTTGCTGACAGGTGTGTAAAATGGAGCACACAGCCATGCACTCTCCATAGACAAACATTGGCAGTAGAATAGCCTTACTGACAAGCTGAGTGATAGGATGCCACCTTTCCAACAAGTCAGTTCGTCACCTGCACACATTTCTGCCCCGGTCAACTGTAAGTGCTGTTATTGTGAAGTGGTAACATCTAGGAGCAACAGCGGCTCAGACGCGAAGTGGTAGGCCACACAAGCTCACAGAACAGGACCGGCGAGTGCTGAAGCGCGTAGCACGTAAAACTCGCCTGTCCTCGGTTGAAAAACACACACTACTGAGTTCCAAACTGCCTCTGGACGCAACGTCATTACAAGAACTGTTCGTCGGGGGCTTCATGAAATTAGTTTCCATGGCCGAGCAGCCGCACACAAGCCTAAGATCAGCATGCGCAATGCCAAGCGTTGGCTGGAGTGGTGTAAATCTCGCCGCTATTGGACTCTGGAGCAGTGGAAACATGTTATCTGTAGTGATGAATCACGCTTCACCATCTCACGGATGCCAGAAGAACACTACCTGCCCGAATGCATAGGGCCAACTGTAAAGTTTGGTGGAGGAGGAATAATGGTCTGGAGCTGTTCCATGTTCCATGGTTCGGGTCCCATAGTTCCAGTGAAGGGAAATCTTAACGCTGCAGCATACAATGATATTCTAGACGATTCTGTTCTTCCAACTTTGTGGCAACAGTTTGGGCCCTTTCCTGTTTCAGCATGAAACAGCAATGTCAGCAATGACCCTATGCACAAAGTGAGGTCCATACAGAAATTGTTTGTTGAGATCGGTGTGGAAAAAATTGACTGGACTGAACCAAAAGGGGTTCTTCAAAGGGTTCTCCTATGTGGACCACCGAAGAACCGTTTGAAGTTTTAGATAGCACCTTTATTTTCTAAGAGTGTAGCGAGAGGTTGTGAGCCAGGTGTTAGCAGCAACGGTGATTGAGAGGGCAGAGAGGAAGGAAAGCAATAAGCCGTTTTGATACAAATGGAGAGACTATGGTCTGGATGGAGAAACTGTGTGAAAGAGGGAGAATTGCCCTGATACATTCGGTAATTTCCTTGCTAAATTACCCATGAGCACCAACAAGTGAAGTTCATAGGAACATGTCAAATTGGGTGTCCAATAAAAACTACGAGTCTATATTTTTTAGGAATTAAGGCATATATACATTTTTCAACCATTTTCCATCCTAAAAATGTGGAATAAAGAAAGGCTTTGATTTCTTGTCTAAAAGATGGAAAAGGGGTCTTAGAAAACATCTACCAGATAAAGTCTTAAGTGAAGAACCTGCCAACTAATATCAAAATGTAGATTTTATTAAGGATCATTTTTTCTGCCTTCTGTAAGTTTAAGGAACAATGCCCTTGTGCCTTCAAATTCCATTACCAAAAACCCACGTATCTTTCAAATATTGTATTATTTCTCTCCCTCATGAGGAGGGAGGATAATAAAAGTTCACAGAAGTAACAAGGTAGACCTATCAATGAATTATAGTGTTTTTACTGATATTAAGTTTGTTTATGAATTATTAAGTGACTAAAACCAAATCGGTAACGGAATTTCAGAAAAATCAGTCATGCAATATGCCAATATGCCTACAATGGGAAATCATAGTAGTCACAAACCACAGTTGGGTCACCTGCTACTGTCCTCCCTTCCACTAACATACTGTTATATTCAGCTCATAATAGTTTCCTTTCTCTTTCTGTCACCTGCCTCTCTTGCTCTCTCTCTCTAATTAATGTCACCTCTTCCGGCTCTTACTGACACCTACCCATGAGCCCCCTTTCTTTCCACTCAGCACCGACTGACACTGCCCACAGACGTTGTCCTTTGGTTCGGACCGGCCTTGTTTTCAACGTCCACAGACGTCTGGACCAAATCTGAACCAATCATAGACGTCATAGATGTTTAACAAGTTTGGACATCACATACAGTACACAACAGTAGAGTAGAGTAGAGTAGAGTAGAGTAGAGTAGAGTAGAGTAGAGTAGAGTAGAGTAGAGTACCCTACAGTACACTGAAGAAAAGTAGAGTATACTTCAGTACATTACAGTATAGCAGAGCGTAGAGTACAGTAAAGAAAAGTTTAGTATTGTTCATTGCAGTACAGTAAAGAAAAGTGTACTGTACAGTACAGTACTGTACTGTACAGTAGAATAGAGTACAGTAGAGTACAGTAGAGTAGAATAGAGTGGAGTAGAGTTCAGTACAGTACACAGTACAGCACACTAGAGTTGAGTACACTATCATGTACTGTACTGAGCTATACTCTACTTTACTCTACTGCACTGTACTTTACTGAACTCTGTTGTACTGTACTGAAATATACTCTACTTGACTATACTCTCCTGCAGTGGTTCCCAACTAGGGTACTAGGAAGTTCATAAAATAGTTTGCAAGTGCAATTACTCAACAATATCTTAAGAATGAATGATTTTCTTACGAACTCCTCAAATATCTTCTTATGAATCTTCTTAAGATGTTTGTTGCTAGGCAACCGATTTAGCTAGTTATCTAGCTAGCAATTGCAATCATGTTAGCATATTTCCTACTGAGATTACTGTTCTAAAACATGTTATTGGGTTTAAAATAATCTATACTGGAACTTTCATATGAAGTTTGAGTGAATTAAACATGTTCAATTTCTTTCATGGGCTTATTCTCTCACTGCCCAGAGTTTAAGACAAGGGTTTAGAGATCTTGGAATTAAAAACAAATCCAATAACTTTATTTTCAAGAATCTAATTTCTTCTTAAATGTTTGCTAAAGGAGAAACATAAGAAATTGCACAAGAACATTTCCAATAACCATTTTGAGGAATATGAAACAAATGGCAGTTAAGGGCCCTGAGCTCTACTGTGCTTTTTATGTCCAAACCTGTGAAACATAGAAATCTATGATTGGTTCAGATTTGGTCCAGTTCAGACAACCAAATTTGGTCTTGTTTGGTGGCGGAGCTCATTAAAATAATATCTGGTGTGTAAAATAATAACCAAATATGCAAAGGAGGATATTACATATTTCTATCTTTGTGTACCTATTTAGGATACTGTACATCACCATGAAGAGAATGGCATTCATATCCATAATTATTACTCTTGTTATTATACTGTATATTGTGATGTCACTTTACCCTGCCTTTATTTCCATACAGTACATGTATCTACATCTAATACCTCGTACCCCTGCACATTGATCTGGTACTCCCTGTATATAACTTCATTCTTGTGTATTTTATTCCCCTTGAGTTTAAAAAAATGTTTCTTTTTTTACTCAGTATTGTTGGGAAGGGCTCATAAGCAAGCATTTCAAGGCAGTTGTATTCGGTGCATGTGACAAATACAATTTGATTTGGTTTCTTTCTTTCTGTGTAGTTCAGATCAGAGACCAAAGATGAAATGCTGTTACTGCAATTCTGTTACTATGTGTACATCCACTTCACTTACTGTTGTTTAATAACCCAAATAGACGTTTTCAAACTGAAGGTGCCATGTCATAGCTGACACCTCATTTTTTCTGCAGACATCTTTGAATCTTAATTCGGAGCAAATAATTCAAAGTTTTTGGAAAATGTGGTCACATAAAAAAATAGATTTACCTAAATTCTGTTACCAAACTTTGCATCTGCACAGTTCTTCCAGTAAATGTGTTTTTGTAAAATGTTCAGTGTAAATTGTTAAAAGTGGTCCTTATGCATATAGATGGTTCATCTTTGAAAACATTTTATTTGTTTGGCATACATTTTAAGTGACAAAATCGGAGCCCGTTGCTATGGAATTGCCCATTCCCAATACACTACCCATCTCACTCTCTTTACACCCACCTTTCTCCCTGTCTTTTGACTCGTCTCACTTTCTCTGTCTCTATCCCTCTCTCTCTCCTCCCCTATTTCTCCTCATCTCACTTTCTCTGTCTCTATCCCTCTCTCTCCTTCCCCTATTTCTCCTCATCTCACTTTCTCTGTCTCTATCCCCCTCTCTCTCCTTCCCCCATTTCTCCTCATCTCACTTTCTCTGTCTCTATCCCTCTCTCTCTCTTCCCCCATTTCTCCTCATCTCACTTTCTCTGTCTCTATCCCTCTCTCTCTCCTTCCCCCATTTCTCCTCATCTCACTTTCTCTGTCTCTATCCCTCTCTCTCTCCTCCCCTATTTCTCCTCATCTCACTTTCTCTGTCTCTATCCCTCTCTCTCTCCTTCCCCTATTTCTCCTCATCTCACTTTCTCTGTCTCTATCCCTCTCTCTCTCTTCCCCTATTTCTCCTCATCTCACTTTCTCTGTCTCTATCCCTCTCTCTCTCCTCCCCTATTTCTCCTCATCTCACTTTCTCTGTCTCTATCCCTCTCTCTCTCCTCCCCTATTTCTCCTCATCTCACTTTCTCTGTCTCTATCCCTCTCTCTCTCCTTCCCCCCTATTTCTCCTCATCTCACTTTCTCTGTCTCTATCCCTCTCTCTCTCTTCCCCTATTTCTCCTCATCTCACTTTCTCTGTCTCTATCCCTCTCTCTCTCCTTCCCCCATTTCTCCTCATCTCACTTTCTCTGTCTCTATCCCTCTCTCTCTCCTCCCCTATTTCTCCTCATCTCACTTTCTCTGTCTCTATCCCTCTCTCTCTCCTTCCCCTATTTCTCCTCATCTCACTTTCTCTGTCTCTATCCCTCTCTCTCTCCTCCCCTATTTCTCCTCATCTCACTTTCTCTGTCTCTATCCCTCTCTCTCTCCTTCCCCCATTTCTCCTCATCTCACTTTCTCTGTCTCTATCCCTCTCTCTCTCCTCCCCTATTTCTCCTCATCTCACTTTCTCTGTCTCTATCCCTCTCTCTCTCCTTCCCCTATTTCTCCTCATCTCACTTTCTCTGTCTCTATCCCTCTCTCTCTCTCCTTCCCCTATTTCTCCTCATCTCACTTTCTCTGCCTCTATCCCTCTCTCTCTCCTTCCCCTATTTCTCCTCATCTCACTTTCTCTGCCTCTATCCCTCTCTCTCTCCTTCCCCTATTTCTCCTCATCTCACTTTCTCTGTCTCTATCCCTCTCTCTCCTTCCCCTATTTCTCCTCATCTCACTTTCTCTGTCTCTATCCCTCTCTCTCCTTCCCCTATTTCTCCTCATCTCACTTTCTCTGTCTCTATCCCTCTCTCTCTCCTTCCCCTATTTCTCCTCATCTCACTTTCTCTGTCTCTATCCCTCTCTCTCTCCTTCCCCTATTTCTCCTCATCTCACTTTCTCTGTCTCTATCCCTCTCTCTCTCCTTCCCCTATTTCTCCTCATCTTAATTTCTCTGTCTCTATCCCTCTCTCTCTCTCCTTCCCCCATTTCTCCTCATCTCACTTTCTCTGTCTCTATCCCTCTCTCTCTCCTCCCCTATTTCTCCTCATCTCACTTTCTCTGTCTCTATCCCTCTCTCTCTCCTTCCCCTATTTCTCCTCATCTCACTTTCTCTGTCTCTATCCCTCTCTCTCTCCTCCCCTATTTCTCCTCGTCTTCAGTTTCCATTGAGAAGGGGAGCAATGAAGTGTGGAGGCTAAAAAACAAAGGCAGCAGTATTGAACACTGCTCTGATGAAGCCGGAAGCGACCGGGAGGCACATGGGGCGGTGCACAATTGGCCCAGCATCGTACGGGTCAGGGGAGGGTCTGTCCTGCAGGGATGTTCTTGTCCTATCGCGCTCTAGCGACTCCTGTGGCGGGTGGGCGCAATGCACGCTGACACGGTTGCCAGGTGTATGGTGTTTCTTCCCACACATTTGTGCGGCTGGCTTCCGGGTTAAGCGGGCATTGTGTCAAGAAGCAGAGCAGCTGCTTGGGTTGTGTTTCAGAGGGCACATGACTCGACCTTCACCTCTCCCGAGTCCATTCGGGAGTTGCAGCGATGGGACAAGATTGTAACTACCAATTGGATACCACGAAAAAGGGGTAAAAATAACTTCCAATTACAGTAAGGTAGTGACACTTTGAACGTTAGCAGTATACTGTACCATAGCTTCTACTTTAGAATCTCATTATACACCCCAACACACCTGCTAGAGACTCAGTTTGTTAATATATAACTCAACCAGTATCACAAAACACATGCATATATACAGTAGTTATATCATGAACAAGCACCAAACAACAACTGGATTGTCCATTACCAAACCCCCAGTTGGCATGTGTCCAGGGGTAGAGTTTGGGTTTGTTTGAAAATGGCCATTTGTCTCTATACTTGACTGAAAGACTTATTTTAATTTTATTTTTATTTCACCTTTATTTAACCAGGTAGGCTAGTTGAGAACAAGTTCTCATTTACAACTGCGACCTGGCCAAGATAAAGCATAGCAGTGTGAACAGACAGCAACACAGAGTTACACATGGAGTGAACAACAAACAAGTCAATAACACAGTAGAAAAAAAAGAGTCTATATACAAGGCATGAGAAGGTAGGCGAATAATTACAATTTAGCAGATTAACACTGGAGTGATAAATGATCAGATGGTCATGTGCAGGCAGAGATACTGGTGTGCAAAAGAGCAGAAAAGTAAATAAATATAAACAGTATGGGGATGAGGTAGGTAAATTGGGTGGGCTATTTACCGATGGACTAAGTACAGCTGCATCGATCGGTTAGCTGCTCAGATAGCAGATGATAATGATAATATGATGCACTGACTGTAGCCTACTGGACATTACAGTGATGTATTTCAGGTTGATCCGCTGTGACTTTGAGCAGGGCAGAGCAGGACAGAGGACACAATGGAGTGGTGCTGACACCTACTGGGGGATGTAATAAGTGCAATTTTGCAGGAAACAGTTTGAACATGGATCCAGTCGGGTCCATTGATTGGTGGATAGTATAGCAGCCTATAGCTCTATGGGTTGGTGAGCGTCCATGCACTGCAGTAGGCTGTGTTGCTGTAACGTGATGTGCTGATCTGCTCCCACTGCCTCTGTGAATCATGCTGTAAATAGTTCACTAACGTGTTCATTACAAGATACAGGCCTCATGTTTGTATTTTGTTGGATTCCCCCTGCAATATATGGGGCCTTTTTTCCCTACTGCCTTCTCTCACCTCTATCCAGCCAACCATGCTTTGGGTCTTGAGTCTGGTTCCTCTCAAGGTCTCTTATAGAAAGTAAATCCCGATAAGATGTACTAGGTCTTTGCAGGGTTCTAGGCCGGGTTTGTGGCAAATAGATTTGTGGAAGGTTTTGTAGCATACATATATTACATTTGATTGATTTTTTAAGGTTTTTTTTTAGATCTGATTTAAATCCAGTCCCAATCCTAAACAAGGGAATGCAATAGCAGTGGCTTGGAGGTACTGCTATTCTACATGTCCTATTGACCTGCCTAAATGAGTCCAATCGACCTGCCGCAGCAAAGGTATTCCACCTTGTTTGATGTTCTTTTCGGGGGGGACCGCACTCTGCAGTAAAACGGGCGGCGTCACTCCAAATGCGCCAGGTAAACTGTCGCAAATTAGTGATGTCATCATGCGCCCCCCTAACCCCCTTGTTTCTTTGTCGACACTGTCGCTAGCAAGCAGGAACTCGGACTGATACAAAGCTTCAATCGCAAACCCAGGTAAATGAATTACAGTTGTAACTCTATTTTTTACCTTTCGTGTTAGTTCAATTGAGATCTATATTTGGTTTCGCGCTAACTGAATAGCTTTCAAATGCGACTATGGTTGTTTGCACGCTTGTGCCGCAGTGATGCTCAATCAATGCTAACGTTAGCTGGCAAGCTATATAGCTAGCTAGTCAATCCAGGCTATGCATAATTATCATTATTTTCACTGCGCGTTGCATAGTTGTTTACACTTGGGAGTTAATTGGGAAAGTGTTTCTGGAACAAATCGACAGTTGTGCATGTAATTTGCGATGCACAACCGCGGTTCTACGTTACCAAGCTAGTGAACCCGCTTGGAGCCTCCATCTGCGCAATATCTTGTTCGGAACATGCGTGCGCAGTCCAAACGACAACCATCCATTCAATGATGGCAGATGAGTCCATTTCTGCTAGCAGGTTGCTGAGAGAAATAAAATATTTACCAGGGTATTCAATGTGTAGTGTCAGTTAAAACCAAGATGGCTTGCCTAACTCGTAGCTAATTTCAGGTTAAATTCATGGAGGACTTCGGTCAAGGGATAAACGCCTGTAAAAAGGGAATTGAGGATTAAGGGAGATTTACTGAAAAACGACTGTAAAATGACCAATTGGATCCTATGTTCATCCAGCGACAGACAGCGTTGGGGGTCGGAGGCGGGATGAAATTGCACACTGATAGTTGAGCCGCCTCCTGTCCACCTAGCTAACTAGTTGTGCGGGGTTCACTTTGACTGGGGGGGATTGAAAATGGTGTGCATCAGAACCATCCCATGGCAAAATTAAACATGGGATGGTTATTGAGTGGCATCCTTAATTCCACACTCAAACTGATGGCAGCAGTGATTATTAGTTAGGTTTAGTTTATTTTTCAACCGCGCCAGAGATGCTCTCGCGTGGCGGTGTTTGATTGCCCATTGTATGCATGCGTATCCCTGCGTGATGGAATTGGGTTTGATGCTGCAAAACAACTGGGAACTCTGAAATCTCATACCTAAGTGCGTTCAGAGAACTGGGAACTCGGGGAAAAAACGAGCTCCGCCTGGGAAAATAATTGTTTTGAACGTTCATCCAAGTCGGAAACACGGGCATCTTTCTAGAGCTCCGACCTCAAGATTACTGACGTCATGCTTTGACCTCGCTATTTTACTCCCGAGTTCCCAGTTGTCTTGAAAGCACCAATATCTGGGTACAGTGGCCACTAGCTATATTCGGCAGCTGCTGCGTGCTCAATTAAACTGTTCTGGTGTTTTTGTCACAACAATAGTTTCACGCAACAGCAGCTGTGAGACATGACAACTAAAGAGGCAATTTTGAATGATCATATTTTTTTTTTTTAGGGAGGGGGGTTGAATGTTTTGGAGTTAGCCTATTTATATATAGACGTAATTTCTGAAGATTTTCTTGTCTAGATTGATATTTTCTCAAATGTAATGTAATTGTCTGTGCCTAGAGGGGATGCATTGTATAATAAATATTGGCTTACTGGATAATAAATAGAAAAAACGATTGCCTTTGCATTTCAATCAATATACTGTATCCTCTAACAAGAAATACAGCCTGTTTGACATACCACTACGGCACGTTTTCATTCACATGACAGGGACCGATTATTTTTAATTATTATTTGACAAAATTATATTATAATATCCACATGTTGTGAGAGAAATACATTTGATGTACATCCAAGTATTCAAACAGCCTAGGCCTTGGTACCTTGAGCTTGCACCAGTTTTGGCTACATTCTTGCTCTAGCCAGTGAAACCTATGATAGGAACTATTGCATCACGTGACTCACCCAGACAGGCTACAGAACGTGTCTAGAGAAAGGAAAGCGAAACTATTCTGCCCTTTCGTGCTGTTTCTCGTGTTAAGAAACTGTAAATACAGACTTTATATGGGTTTTTAATAGGCCTATCCATCATTTCACATTGTAACGTCCTGGTATAAGTATCTTGAATGGTAGGGGTACTAGTTGTCTCTTTGAAATTGAGAAGCGCTCGTGCGGTATGTTAAAAAATAAATACAACAAAAACGTTTTTGGGGGGGATGGTAAAATACATAGAATTTTGAGAAATATAGCCACGTGATTGAATTAGTTTTGTATTTTGATAGAACGTAACTGTTTATATCTAGACTGTTTGAAGTGTAGTCATCTTCTGACCCCGGCAGCGCGCCCGCGGACCTCAAGATCTCTGCCTTTCAAAAGTGACTGAAACCTACTCTCCTTTCTGCTGCCTTCAGGCCAGGTGGTGAGGTAGTAAATCTGTGTTTTATCCCGCGAACTTTCAGGTACGTTCATTGAATTAGTTAATGTCTTTCTACTGTCATCGAATCGTTTATGCAACCCACTACGCATTAATTTGTTTTATAACACGTTGACCAGGGCGTATACCCCAATAGAAATGACTCATCAATAATCCAGGAACGGGAACATACCGAAAACAAGGCCAAACAATGTCTGGTCCATGGGCCAAAGACGTCCTAATATTTAATGCGCAGCTCTGAATATTCATATTACCCATGGAAGCAGCAGAGGCAACTGAAGTTGAGCCATGCTGTGTTGTGTTATTTTGGCGGTCTGTTGCCAGCTTGCATTAGGGTCAGCCAGATCCCGCTTTGACCCGGGTCACCGGACCCGGTGCTGCTGCTGCTGTCCGTTAACATTGCCGTGAAATAACTCGATCCTGCTCATTGTTATATTATTAATATTATTAATAATATGGTGGCATTCATAGCGATCGTTTCAGGAGCAGCATGACAGAAGTTTAGGTTGGCTAGCACCATGCCTGGCAGGGCTGAAATCTGAGGAGCAGGGTTGAGTGTCTTCCTGTGGTCGTTTAGCCTAGTCTGTCAAAAGTTAGTGCAGCAACTCCTGTCCTTCACTGACCACCTTGAATCTTTTCTTTCCTTCTGCCTCACTCTCACTTCCTATGTGAAGCTGCAAGTCATCTGTTAAACCAGAAATAAAACAGTGAAGTCACAACCATGAATTATACATTTCTGACCTTTTTATACATGGATCTCGTTGTGGCCAATTGGGTCCATCAGCATGTGACACTGGGGCTGTATTGGAGACAGGATGGAGTACAGTGAGACTGTGTGTAATATATATATATATATATATGTTATTTGTCATAAGCCCTTTGATCTACACTGTGTTTCTCCCGCCCTTTTTCCATTTCCATCAGGATTTTCCACTAGATTTTGACCAGTCTTATGTCCCTAGTTTCTTCTTCATATTGCTTTATATTTGGCTCTTTATTTTTAATTTCATGGCCCTTTTCCTCACCCACTCAGTCACTTTTGCTTTCGCTCACACCCATCTCGTCCTCTCTCTCAGGTGCTGACTGCCACTTTGCGATCATCGCCCACCCGGCTGTTCTGCCAGACTGTGTTGTTGCATCAGTATCCAACACAGAGACACATCCTCCTATCTGCTGCGTAACAGGCGGCCCTGGTCCCCCCTCAACCTGCCCCCTGCGCTATGAGCAGAGGACGAGGAGGGCCCCCATAGAGCATTACCACCGACCCCCTCCCCCCAACTGCAGGCTAAGCAACAATACTACAGAGCTGGACCCCTGGGATTTCACCCCAGAGCCCCCCCGCAACAGGCCCCACACCCAAACGTCCATTCATACCTGGGCCCAGTTCCCCCTCTAGTACCACCCAGTGCCCACTCTCAGCCTCTTTACCCCTCTGTCCCTCCCCCACCCGGTCACAGCCCAGCCCTGAATCAGCAGAGCTCTTGTCCCAGTGGTCCTAACTCCTTCAGGCAGCAGCAGGTCCACTTCCTGAGGGGACAGAACACTGAGGCTCCCCAGTTTAGGGTGAGCCCCAGAGGAGGGGCGCAGAGCTTGGGTCGAGGGGGACCGAACGGACTCTATAACGAATCGAACCAGACTCAGGCAGGGTACAGCAGGTACTCCCAAAACAGCTCTAGGGGGAGAGGGGGATACAGCAGCGAGCGAGGCAGAGGGAACGTTAGGGACTTCGGGTACCCGCCCAGTCAGGGACCCCCTAGAGGACCAACCGGCCCTAGATTCTGGAACCAGAAGCAGACTTCAACCCAAAAGCAAGGCTTCAACAGACAGTGGAGCCTTCATGCAGACTGTGCTGACGGGCCATCTTTCTCAGAAGGCTTTCAAAGTTTATCCTTAGACAGAGAGAGGTCCTACAGAGGAAGAGTTGACCGAGGCGACAGCTTTGACAAAGCTTCTGTTGGTAGTAGTAATAATTCAAACAACAAGAGTGTCCCTACATTTCAGCCACCCGACATCCGAGAGCAAGTTTTGCAAGCCTTGGTAGATTTGAGCCTCGGTGAGAAGCTACAAGCAAAGTGTTTGGCGAAAACGCTGCGGTTGCCCAAAAAGTTTATCAACCAGGCCCTTTACGGTCTCGAGCGTGATAAGAAAGCTTCAAAACACGGTGAAAGTCCTCCAGAGTGGACTGTCTACGTAGAACCACAGGAAGAACCGGAGAGTAGAGATTCTGACCCGGAAAGCCCACGTTCCCAACCGAGGGAACGTTCTGTGGAGTCACAGGAAAGGCCTTCAGAAGAAGATTGCTCTCACTTCCTGTCTGTGAAGGAGGAGGACGTTGTCATCGAGGCTGAGATCCAGCAAATTGAAGCGCAGGGTCCTGAGGGTGACAAAGAAGAAGATTACTACGTAGAATCTGATTCACACTCCTCTTCCTCAGAACCATCTGAGTCATATCGGCAACATTCCCAGTCCCAAACCCAACAACCCAGTATCAACAGCAGCAGTAACGAAGAGCTTGACCTAGACCTTGACGAGAGTGACATGGCGGACTGCGGCAGTAATCAGAAGGAGTTGATCCTGCAGTATCTGCTGGAGGCAGGGGAGGCCACGGCCCTGGTGATCTCCAAGAACCTGGGCCTGAGGGGCGCCAAGCAGGTCAACCCCACCCTGTACGCCATGGAGAAGCAGGGTGACGTGAGCCGCAACGCAGAGGTGACCCCTCACATCTGGGAGCTATCTGTCCATCGCAGGGAGAGGATGGAGAGGAGCCTCAAGGCCGAGCGCAGCGCCCCTGCAAAGGTCGAAGGAATGGGGTCCGGATTCCAGGCGGTGCCACCCGGATTGGAGTGTCTAGAGGCCAACGCTGAGGCGGTAGGTGGACACTCACACAGCGAGGGGGGGTGGTGGGGGGAGTTCGGTTGGGGAATTCATTGACGTCTTCCTGAATTTGGGAGACCCCCTCGCTCACTTGGAGCCGGTCTCCTACGAAGAGTTGGAAGGGGAGGAGGAGTTCGGCAGTTACCCTAGTAACATAATGTTGGTTGGAACATTGAGGGGTGAACATAGGTCTGTAGATTCTGTGCTGAGAATGTCAGGTCTGGAGCCCTTAACTGCCTGACACCGATTCCCCCCCAACTTCTGCTCCACTTCTTTCTTTCCTCACCTACTTCCTCCTCTTCATCCCTCTATCAGGAGGACGAGTCGAACGGAGGGCAGTGGGCGACCGACGATATCCCCGAATTCCTCAACGCCATCAGCCGGGATGGAGGGGGGACAGTAGCAGTCTCCCTGGCAGCGCCCCCACCTCAGAACCTCCGTGCCAAACTCCAGGAGGTGAGGGCCAAGAACCCCGTCAGCGGCCTGATGGAGTTTGCCCAGTACCAGGGACACAATTGCGAGTTCCTGCTCCTCGACCAATCAGGGCCCTCACATGACCCCAGGTCAGTGATGTCATAACCAATCATGGTTGGCCGTTGCTAGTATGTCTAAGAGAGAACCAGCTGATTGAATTAGCAAATTCATTTTTAAAAAATTGCAAGAGAAAGTGTGACGAAGAAATATCAAAAAATGTGTTGTCCCTGCTCTTTCTCGCTACCTCTCACTCCCTTGTATTTTTCTCCCTCTCAGATTCCGTATGCAGGTCATGCTGGACGGCAGGTTGTTTCCTGTTGCTGAGGCATCTAATAAAAAGGTGGCTAAGAAAGATGCTGCCGCAGCAACCCTGAGGATTCTGCTGCGTGAGATAGAGGGGGGAGGGGCTGAGGAGGGGCTCACTGCAGGGGTGGACCAGGCCATGGACCCCACCTCTGACGTCCCTGTAAGTCTGAAGTGTGTTCGTGTGTGTGTGGAGGTTAGTAATAATCAATGTGCTCTGTTGTGGTTGATTGTGTTGTAAAGGCCAAAGATTTATGTCTCTTTTTTCCCCCAATCCTTTTCTAACTCTCTGCTCTCTCCCTCCCTCGCTGTCTCGCTCTCCCTCTCTGTCAGGAGGTGGTGGGGGGTCCGCCCCAGGCCCTGTCCCGTTCCCTGCCGGGGGGTAAGAACCCCGTGTCCATGCTGATGGAGTACAGTCAGCGCACTGGAAACCCCATCGAGTTCATCAACACTGGACAGGAGGGCCCACCTCACGACCCACGGTATCCATCTGTCTACATCCTCATCAGGGATGGGGTCAATTCCAAATGAAGTCAGTCAATTTAGGAAATAAACTGACATTCCAATTCAATAATTGAAAAAATAGCATCCATTTTCAATGATTTCTCAATAAACTGAAAAGGAGAAGCTATTCATTTCAAGTTTTCCATTTTTGAATTTAAATTCAAATCACTTCCTGAATTGAGTGACTTCAATTAGAATTGAGCCCAACCCTGCTTCTCATTTTTCTCTCCCTGGTTCTCTCTTCTATACATAAATGAATCATTAGGAAAGGTGGGCCTGCCCTCACCTCTCTTTCTCTCTCTCCCACTGGAGCGGTTATTTGTGTCCTGTATGACTTTCATACTGCAGCAGTCTGCTGACTGGATGATACAACAGCACCTCTGTGTCTCTCTGCATATAACCTTCCCCTAGGCACCTACTGTACTGTCCCACAGTAATCTGATACTGGGAAGTGTGACCATCTTTGTCCCTCTTCCCCTCTTTCTGACTGCTGTAGTCTCTGTGAAGGAGATTCACAGCTCTACTCTGATGCCCCCATGTGGTTAGAGAGGAATGTCCTCTTACCTCTCTCACCAATGTATGTTTAGGATGTATAAGTTAGTCTCTGCTCCCTCCTCAGGTTCATGTTCAGGGTGAAGATCGGGGAAAGCCTGTGTGCTGAGAGCTCAGCCCCCAGTAAGAAGGCTGCCAGGCAGCTGGCTGCAGAGGAGGCAGTCAAGGAGTTAATGGCCGACGGGAGACTGCAGCTCAACAAGGTGAGTAAAGGAGCCAAACATGGGACTGAAAGATGTTTCAACTAAATGGATGGTTCCCTGAAAGAAACACTACCCCATCTATTTAGGATTTAGGCTTGTCAAGCTAGCTAGCTGTTTAGCTATGGGCCGACAGAATGTCATAAGACCCCGGCATGTGGACTTCTCTCATTGTGCCTCCAGGCCGTAATTCTAAGAAAAGATCCTCCGAACACTAAGATCACTCTTCCCTCTCTTCCCACCTCCTCTCCTCTGTCTTTTCACTGCCTTATCTCTCTTCTCCTCCCTCGCTCTCCATTTACCCCGTCCTCTCCAGCCCCAGTTTCCCCTGTGTCTGTCTGGTGATGAAGGGGGCTTCATGCCTGCTTGCCCCTCCCTGCCCCCGCTGACAGAGGAGGAGCTGCGTTCTGCCCACGAGGCGGGGGTTGGTGACCTCATCAGCCACCTAAACAACAACGCCGTGTCAGGTCTGCTGGAGTACGCCCGGGCCAGGGGCTTCGCTGCAGAGATACGACTGGTTGGGCAGTCAGGACCACCGCACGAGCCCAAGTCAGTATACACACGAACATACACCCTCTAAGTGTAATTCAGAGTCCACAGCTGCGGTAGTCTGGCGGTCCATTGTGACATATAAAACACTATGAATGCCAACGGTTCAATATTGTAAAACGCGGCTGTGCAAACATGGATGCTTAACTCCCCTCTCTCTCAGGTTTACCTACCAGGCTAAACTAGGGGGTCGCTGGTTCCCTCCTGTCTGTGCTTCCAATAAGAAGCAAGGGAAACAGGAAGCAGCTGATGCAGCTCTGAGGGTTCTGATTGGAGAGGCAGAGAAGGCTGCCCGCACCGGGGAACTAACCCCTGCAGAGGTCAATTTACCTCTCTTATTATACTACTTTTTAAAACTCTGGGTCAGGACCCACACTGGGCTTTGGGTGTGTTAGAGGTGGGTCGGGAGTGAGGAGACTGCACCTAGAATCACACACTATTTCTTCTTCATTTGGGTTGCTGGTAGATGATTTTGGGTCACGGGAGGACAGTGATTTTCTCATTGGGTCTGGAGCTGAACAAGTTGAATGCCTGCTATACTATGAATACACTGTTAATACTATGATTCTGCTATAACCTACTTCTGTGACTGGTGGGCCGTTCATAACCTGTTATTGTTTCTGTCTCTAGCTGCCACTGAGTGGTGGGACAATCCATGACCAGATCGCCATGTTGAGTCACCAGCGCTTCAACGCCCTCACCACACGCATACAGCACAGTCTTCTGGGAAGGAAGATCCTCGCCACCATCGTCATGAAGAGGGGGGAAGGGCTGGGGACCGTGGTCAGTCTGGGAACAGGTACCTGCCGTGTGTGTGTGTGTGTGTGTGTGTGTGTGTGTGTGTGCGCGCGCGTACGCGCAAGAAAATAATAACAAGCCTTTTGGAATGATTTTGGTCTCAACCTTTTGAGATAAAATACATGTATTTTTGTTTGTTTTTCTCTTCAGGAAATCGCTGTGTTAAAGGGGAGGAGCTGAGTCTTAAAGGGGACACCGTTAATGACTGCCACGCAGAAATCATCTCCAGGAGAGGATTTATCAGGTGGGAAGTTACTGCTGCTTATTTGTCTTCCATTCTGTCCTTTTATATAACCAGTCTTTCCCCTTCCTCCTTTGCTCTTCGTTTTGATTCCTTTCTAGCTACTCTCCCTGCCTTTCTGAAACCTCCCTTTCTCCCTCTACAGGGTGTCATATGTCAGCTGGGAAGTCATTACAGACTATGATGTGTGTTAATGTGGTTAGTGTAGTGTGTATTAACGCCACTTACCAGATCCGCTGTTTCTCCACCAGTCTCCCTTTATTTGTGTGTTGGATCCTGGACACTTTCACTGATCTGAATCACTCAAATATGGATTCTACCTCCCCCTCCAGGTTTCTATATGCTGAGTTGCTGAAGCACTGTGAAGGATCAGAGGACAGCATATTTGAGCCAGCTGAGGAGAACAAGCTCCGGATCAAACCTGACACCACCTTCCACCTCTATATCAGGTGGGCCTACGGAGGAATGGCTCATTCTTCTCCACCTACTGTCTTCTCTCCCCTTTCCTTCTGTGCCCTGGAACTCAACCGGGCCACCAACCCACCCCCACACACATGTTGTTCTAGGAGTTTGAGAAGCCAGCGTTTTTTTTCTGCATAGAAAAGTCTTCAGCGGGCCGCTTAAGTGTTTTTGGGCCACGTATGTCAAAACAGTAAAATAAAAAATGTAATGTTTAGATAATGATTTCTGGGGTGGAAAAACGTTGTCAATGTAAACTGAAGACTAAAACCAGATATAAAGTATGTATAAAAGATAATGGCGCAATATACAGTGGGGCAAAAAAGTATTTAGTCAGCCACCAATTGTGCAAGTTCTCCCACTTAAAAAGATGAAAGGCCTGTAATTTTCATCATAGGTACACTTCAACAATGACAGACAAAACGAGAGAAAAAAAATCACATTGTAGGATTTTTAATGAATTTATTTGCAAATTATGGTGGAAAATAAGTATTTGGTCAATAACAAAAGTTTATCTCAATACTTTGTCATTGCCAACAAAGGGTATATAAGAGGTCAAACGTTTTCTGTAAGTCTTCAAGGTTTTCACCCACTGTTGCTGGTATTTTGGCCCATTCCTCCATGCAGATCTCCTTTAGAGCAGTGATGTTTTGGGGCTGTTGCTGGGCAACACAGACTTTCAACTCCCTCCAAAGATTTTCTATGGGGTTGAGATCTGGAGACTGGCTAGGCCACTCCAGGACCTTGAAATGCTTCTTACGAAGCCACTCCGTCGGTGCCCGGATGGTGTGTTTGGGATCATTGTCATGCTGAAAGACCCAGCCACGTTTCATCTTCAATGCCCTTGCTGATGGACGGAGGTTTTCACTCAAAATCTCACGATACATGGCCCCATTCATTCTTTCCTTTACACGGATCAGTCGTCCTGGTCCCTTTGCAGAAAAACAGCCCCAAAGCATGATGTTTCCACCCCCATGCTTCACAGTAGGTATGGTGTTCTTTGGATGTAACTCAGCATTCTTTGTCCTCCAAACATGACGAGTTGAGTTTTTACCAAAAAGTTATATTTTGGTTTCATCTGACCACATGACATTTTCCCAATCTTCTTCTGGATCATCCAAATGCTCTCTAGCAAACTTCAGATGGGCCTGGACATGTATTGGTTTAAGCAGGGGGACACGTCTGGCACTGCAGGATTTGAGTCCCTGGCGGCGTAGTGTGTTACTGATGGTAGGCTTTGTTACTTTGGTCCCAGCTCTCTGCAGGTCATTCACTAGGTCCCCCCGTGTGGTTCTGGGATTTTTGCTCACCGTTCTTGTGATCATTTTGACCCCACGGGGTGAGATCTTGCGTGGAGCCCCAGATCGAGGGAATTTATCAGTGGTCTTGTATGTCTTCCATTTCCTAATAATTGCTCCCACAGTTGATTTCTTCAAACCCAAGCTGCTTACCTATTGCATATTCAGTCTTCCCAGCCTGGTGCAGGTCTACAATTTTGTTTCTGGTGTCCTTTGACAGCTCTTTGGTCTTGGCCATAGTGGAGTTTGGAGTGTGACTGTTTGAGGTTGTGGACAGGTGTCCTTTATACTGATAACAAGTTCAAACAGGTGCCATTAATACAGGTAACGAGTGGAGGACAGAGGAGCCTCTTGAAGAAGGTCTGCGAGAGCCAGAAATCTTGCTTGTTTGTAGGTGACCAAATACTTATTTTCCACCATAATTTGCAAATAAATTCATTAAAAATTTTACAATGTGATTTTCTGGATTTTTTTTTCATTTTGTCTGTCATAGTTGAAGTGTACCTATGATGAAAATTACAGGCCTCTCAACTTTATAAGTGGGAGAACTTTCACAATTGGTGGCTGACTAAATACTTTTTTGCCCCACTGTATATCTCCCTCCACCTCTCCCTCTCCACCTCTCTCGCTCTCCCTCTCGCGCCCTTCCCTTTTCGCGCTCTACCGCTTCTCCTCTCGCGCCCTACCTCTCTCGCGCCCTACCGCTCTACCCCTCTCTCGCTCTACCTCTTCCTCGCTCTTCCTCTCTCTCGCTCTCGCGCCCTACCGCTCTCGCGCCCTACCGCTCTCGCGCTGTACCTCTTCCCCTCTTGCGCCCTACCGCTCTGGCGCCCTACCGCTCTCGCGCTGTACCTCTTCCCCTCTCGCGCCCTACCGCTCTCGCGCCCTACCGCTCTCGCGCCCTACCGCTCTCGCGCCCTACCGCTCTCGCGCTGTACCTCTTCCCCTCTCGCGCCCTACCACTCTGGCGCCCTACCTCTCTGGCGCCCTACCTCTCTCGCGCTCTACCCCTCTCGCGCTCTACCCCTCTCGCGCTCTACCCCTCTCGCGCTCTACCCCTCTCGCGCTCTACCCCTCTCGCGCTCTACCCCTCTCGCGCTCTACCCCTCTCGCGCTCTACCCCTCTCGCGCTCTACCCCTCTCGCGCTCTACCTCTCTCGCGCCCTACCTCTCTCGCGCCCTACCTCTCTCGCGCCCTACCACTCTACCTCTCTCACCCTATCCCTCTCGCGCCCTACCCCTCTCGCGCCCTACCCCTCTCGCGCCCTACCCCTCTCGCGCCCTACCTCTCTCGCGCCCTACCACTCTACCTCTCGCGCCCCTACCCCTCTCGCGCCCTACCCCTCTCGCGCCCTACCCCTCTCGCGCCCTACCCCTCTCGCGCCCTACCTCTCTCGCGCCCTACCTCTCTTGCGCCCTACCTCTCTTGCGCCCTACCCCTCTCGCGCCCTACCCCTCTCGCGCCCTACCTCTCTTGTGCCCTACCACTCTACCTCTCTCGCCCTACCCCTCTCGCGCTCTTCCTCTTCCCCAGTACTGCTCCGTGCGGAGACGGGGCGTTGTTTGATAAGTCGTGCAGCGAGGACGCGGGGGACGGCCAGGGCCACCAGCCCCTGTTTGAGAACGCCAAGCAGGGCAAGCTGCGCACCAAGGTGGAGAATGGTGAGTTACAGCCAGATGCCATCTGCAGCACCGTTCCATGAGGACCCCCTCTGTTACTGAGGACAAGCACATAGAGCCACCATGTTGCTTAACTCCCTTCTCTGCAGGCCAAACAGACCATGACTACACATTCACACCTCATTTGCTGCTGCTGCCACAAACACACCTGGTAGAAAGGACAAATATCCCAACGGATTTGAATGTTCCAGTCTAGAGCATGGACTGTGTGATTCTAGTGTACAACCATCACTTTGACCACTGGCTCTCTCATACACCCTATTCCTCATACTGCATGGCTTTGTCGTTGGAGTCAAAAGTATGCCTCAAGGGTGTCTGTGCCATGTGTAGGTGAGGGCACCATCCCGGTAGAGTCATCGACTATCGTGCCTACCTGGGACGGCATCCAGCACGGCGAGCGTCTGAGGACCATGAGCTGTAGCGACAAGATCCTTCGCTGGAACGTCCTGGGTCTGCAGGGAGCCCTGCTCTCCCACTTCCTCCATCCTATCTACCTGGCTTCAATCACCCTGGGTGAGGAGGGAACGATAGAACATAGAGGGAGATTGGTGGAAGGAAAGAAGAGATGAGGGAGGGGACAGTAAACATTTGAGGGAGGTTTGATTTGAAAAAGAGTGAGGGAGGACAGATTGAGTGTGGGAGTAAAGGGAGAGAGGGGGTCAACGGTCACCATTGGCTTCAGTCATGTTTAAAAAACTCCACTCATAAGTAGACAACATCTCAATCCCAAACTACATTGTCCTTATACTGTAGGAGTCATGACCAGCTAACTATCCACCCAGACAGTCCCTGTCCTTATACTGTAGGAGTCATGACCAGCTAACTATCCACCCAGATAGTCCCTGGCTGACTCTGTCCTTATACTGTAGGAATCATGACCAGCTAACTAGCCACCCAGACAGTCACTGACTGACACTGTCCTTATACTGTAGGAATCATGACCAGCTAACTATCCACCCAGACAGTCACTGACTGACCCCCTCAGACATCCATCTCTTTACTCACCTCTCCTTGTCAGAGTACTCTATGATGTGATCAGCCTTGTTAACTCGGAAATACACTGACTCACACACTCTTCTGTCATTCTCTTTCTCTCCCTTTTCCTTTCCCTGTCACTCTCTGCCCCCCCTCCTCTCTCGTACCCCTTCCTCTCTATCTTCTGTTTTGTTTTTCCTGTCCTTGTCTCTTATTTGTCCTTCCAGGCTACCTGTACAGCCATGGTCACCTGACACGTGCTGTCTGCTGCCGATTGGCCAGAGACGGCGAAGCCTTCTCCAAGAGTCTACCTGCTCCCTACACACTCAACCACCCCGAGGTACACGTACAGAAACACACTCAACCGCCCCGAGGTACACACGTACAGAAACACACTCAACCGCCCCGAGGTACACACGTACAGAAACACACTCAACCGCCCCGAGGTACACACGTACAGAAACACACTCAACCGCCCCGAGGTACACAGGTACAGAAACACACTCAACCGCCCGAGGTACACAGGTACAGAAACACTCAACCGCCCGAGGTACACAGGTACAGAAACACTCAACCGCCCGAGGTACACAGGTACAGAAACACACTCAACCGCCCCGAGGTACACGGGTACAGAAACACTCAACCGCCCCGAGGTACACACGGGTACAGAAACGCACTCAACCGCCCGAGGTACACACGTACAGAAACGCACTCAACCGCCCCGAGGTACACAGGTACAGAAACGCACTCAACCGCCCGAGGTACACACGTACAGAAACGCCCCGAGGTACACACGTACAGAAACGCACTCAACCGCCCCGAGGTACACACGTACAGAAACGCACTCAACCGCCCGAGGTACACACGTACAGAAACGCACTCAACCGCCCCGAGGTATACACGTACAGAAACGCACTCAACCGCCCCGAGGTATAAGTACAGAAACGCACTCAACCGCCCCGAGGTATAAGTACAGAAACGCACTCAACCGCCCGAGGTATAAGTACAGAAACACACTCAACCGCCCCGAGGTACACGTACAGAAACGCACTCAACCGCCCCGAGGTACACGTACAGAAACGCACTCAACCGCCCCCGAGGTACAGAAACACACTCAACCGCCCGAGGTATAAGTACAGAAACACACTCAACCGCCCCGAGGTATAAGCACAGTACACACTCAACCGCCCGAGGTATAAGTACAGAAACGCACTCAACCGCCCCGAGGTATAAGTACAGAAACGCACTCAACCGCCCGAGGTATAAGTACAGAAACGCACTCAACCGCCCGAGGTACACGTACAGAAACGCACTCAACCGCCCCGAGGTATAAGTACAGAAACACACTCAACCGCCCCGAGGTATAAGTACAGAAACACACTCAACCGCCCCGAGGTACACGTACAGAAACGCACTCAACCGCCCCGAGGTATAAGTACAGAAACACACTCAACCGCCCGAGGTATAAGTACAGAAACACACTCAACCGCCCGAGGTACACGTACAGAAACACACTCAACCGCCCCGAGGTATAAGTACAGAAACACACTCAACCGCCCCGAGGTATAAGTACAGAAACACACTCAACCGCCCGAGGTATAAGTACAGAAACACACTCAACCGCCCCGAGGTATAAGCACAGTACACACTTAACCACCCCGAGGTACACGTACAGAAACGCACTCAACCGCCCCGAGGTATAAGCACAGTACACACTTAACTACCCCGAGGTACACACACACACACACACACACACACACACACACACACACACACACAGTACTCAAACAGCCAAGCTTCCAGCATAGCCATTAACGCAGACACAAACATTGCGTTCCGCTCTGTTTAAAATGGTTGATTCATCTGAAAGGATTTATTTAGTCTAATTTCAAATCATACCTGTTATTGCGGGTATAGTGAAATGCCTGTAATTGAACACACTCTTCATCTCCCTTTACTCTTCTCCATCACTCCATCTCTGTCTCCCTTCAGGTGGGCAGGGTGAGTGTGTATGACTCGACGCGTCACACAGGGAAGACCAAGGAGTCCAGCGTGAACTGGAGCCAGCCAGACCACATCACTGTGGAGGTGCTGGATGGGACCAAGGGCAAACTGGACGGGTACGCACCCCGCACCACAACTAGAACCAGACCCTCAGACCTCATCCACCCTCATCCAGATAGCAGCACCAGGTGGTTAACCTGGGCTACACAGGGCCCCATTTCAGTAGAATAGCGATCACTATTTATACTCCATATCGAGTAGTGGCATTTAATTCATATGAAAAACATGATGAAAATGTTTAAATCCCAGCGCAGTAGCTTCTGTGTATTCCTAAACCCTGTTTGTCTTCCCTCTAGCCCCAAACTGGACGTGTCGCGGGTCTCCAAGTCCAACATCTTCCGTCAATTCCGGTTGTTATGCCAACAGTGCGGGCGCCAGGACCTGCTGGCTCTCCCGTCTTACGCCCAAGCCAAGATGGCCGCCATGTCCTTCCAGGTCGCCAAGCAGAAGTTCTTTGATGCGCTCGGTAGCCATGGTTACGGAGCCTGGATTGGCAAGCCATTGGAGGAGAAGAGCTTTGACGAAGCGGCGGCCTCGGATGGCCAAGGGGCAGGAAGTGTTGCTAATAGCAACCAGGGATACAACAACAACAATAGCTATGGAAGCACAACCACTGACTATAACAGCAGCCAGTGGGGTAGTAGTGCGTACACACAGGCCATGTAGAAAGGAGGGAGAAGGGAGGGTTGGCTAGAAGGACATGAGCCTGGAGGACAGGGGGGGAAGGGAGGAGAGGAAAGAGGAGCTACAGCGAGTACTGGATCTTCTTGAAAGAAGGGGTAGAGGTCAGACAGATTGGAAAGGACAGAGTTACTGAGATGGAGGGAGGGAAGGGGATAACAGGCCAGCCCAAGGGGTGAGGGTCAGACAGCAGCAAGAGAGATGGAGAGAGAAGGGGTTGCTACTGCTACACAAAAGCAACAGAATATAGAAAGAGAGGGGAGAATAGGGGGTTAGTAAGCATGATGACTGTGATGTAGTGACATTCAGAGCTGCATAGCATGCACTACTGCTCCACTGTAACAGTAGCCCCAGGACACTCTATCCTCACATTTACATACAGGACAAACCCTCCCTGCCCTCACGCACACAGCCCTGTCTCTCTAGTTCAGACACCCTACACCTGACCCTGTCCTACTCGCCAGCCAGCCATTCAAACACGCATGACTAGTTTAATCTGTACTTATCAGCCTGAGCATGGATAGTAGTGATCACACTTTATATATATATATATATAAACCAGCCTTGTAACGTTTAGCTACTCCCCGACCTAGTAACCCACCCCTTTACACTGTTGTTAATGCTATGGCTACAGGTCACAGCCTGGTCCATCCCATAACTCTCGACTGTAACATAGATTTGATGACTAACTAGCCTAGATCATAATTATTCTGTTATTGTTGTGTCCTATGTGGTGTGTATCACTATTGTTCTTGAGGTTTTTGGTGTTGCCACTCGAGGGCCACGTCAGAAAGGACAACGGTGATGTTGAGAACTGCTGAGAACAAGTAAATCAGCTACTTGTTTTCATTTTAGGATTCATGTTAGGGGGGGGGGGGTCAAAGTTCAGGTTAGGATAAGTGATTACTCGTAGTTGTGATAAGAAGAAAAGAAAGGCTTTGCACTCTTGTCCTTCCTAGCGTGGCCAGAATGTGGCCGACGGGTTTTATGCGGACAGGGAGAAAGACTGGTTTGTTTTTATGTTTTAGTTCAGTCTGATCAAATACATTCAAGGGTGAAGCAATATATACATCATGTACATACAAATACATAAATACACAGATGTATATGCAATAATGTTTGTGTAGGGTATGTATATATCTCTGTGTGTGTATGTATATGTATATATTATGTATATATTTTGTAAGTCATGCCTAAAATTGATTTTCTATTGACTATTTTTTTGAAACGTTTTAACAAGTGGATGACAGAAAGCATTTTGTTTTATTATGTATGAAAATTCTGTCAAGTTTTAAGTGATTATAAAGACCGGCTTTGTAAAAGCTGAAATGTGTGTTTGTCTTTTTTAAAATGTATACTAAAGCCCTCATAACCGTGAATATAGACTGTTAGCCAAGTATTAACACTACAGTCAGCACACTTGAGAATGTGTGTTTCTTCGGTCTTGTTTGTCTCTTGTGCAGAAAGGGGTAATTGGTCATTTAAGCGATGGACTCCATAGAGGCGTGTGTGTTATAGATTCTACTGTTTGTTTTCAAAGAGGATGTTGTCTGGTGGAGGGTTGATCTTCTTTACACAACACTGATGGAATGAGTGCTGTGTGTGTTTACCTGTTATTCAGTCCGTGAGGGCACGTTACATCAGTATCTGTCTTGTTGATATTCTCTGACAGCTGAGTATTGCCAGGCTAGGCCCAGGGAGCTGTGAGTGACTAGAATAGCTCTGGCTGAACTGAATATTGCCAGGCTTAAGCCTGGGGAGCTGTGAGTCTGGCTGAACTGAATATTGCCAGGCTTAAGCCTGGGGAGCTGTGAGTCTGGCTGAACTGAATATTGCCAGGCTTAAGCCTGGGGAGCTGTGAGTCTGGCTGAACTGAATATTGCCAGGCTAGGCCTGGGGAGCTGTGAGTCTGGCTGAACTGAATATTGCCAGGCTAGGCCTGGGGAGCTGTGAGTCTGGCTGAACTGAATATTGCCAGGCTTAAGCCTGGGGAGCTGTGAGTCTGGCTGAACTGAATATTGCCAGGCTAGGCCTGGGGAGCTGTGAGTCTGGCTGAACTGAATATTGCCAGGCTTAAGCCTGGGGAGCTGTGAGTCTGGCTGAACTGAATATTGCCAGGCTTAGGCCTGGGGAGCTGTGAGTCTGGCTGAACTGAATATTGCCAGGCTAGGCCTGGGGAGCTGTGAGTCTGGCTGAACTGAATATTGCCAGGCTTAAGCCTGGGGAGCTGTGAGTCTGGCTGAACTGAATATTGCCAGGCTAGGCCTGGGGAGCTGTGAGTCTGGCTGAACTGAATATTGCCAGGCTTAAGCCTGGGGAGCTGTGAGTCTGGCTGAACTGAATATTGCCAGGCTAGGCCTGGGGAGCTGTGAGTCTGGCTGAACTGAATATTGCCAGGCTAGGCCTGGGGAGCTGTGAGTCTGGCTGAACTGAATATTGCCAGGTTAGGCCTGGGGAGCTGTGAGGCTAGGCCTGGGGGGAGCTGTGAGTCTGGCTGAACTGAATATTGCCAGGCTAGGCCTGGGGAGCTGTGAGTCTGGCTGAACTGAATATTGCCAGGTTAGGCCTGGGGAGCTGTGAGTCTGGCTGAACTGAATATTGCCAGGCTTGGCCTGGGGAGCTGTGAGTCTGGCTGAACTGAATATTGCCAGGCTAGGCCTGGGGAGCTGTGAGTCTGGCTGAACTGAATATTGCCAGGCTTAAGCCTGGGGAGCTGTGAGTCTGGCTGAACTGAATATTGCCAGGCTTAAGCCTGGGGAGCTGTGAGTCTGGCTGAACTGAATATTGCCAGGCTTAAGCCTGGGGAGCTGTGAGTCTGGCTGAACTGAATATTGCCAGGCTAGGCCTGGGGAGCTGTGAGTCTGGCTGAACTGAATATTGCCAGGCTTAAGCCTGGGGAGCTGTGAGTCTGGCTGAACTGAATATTGCCAGGCTTAAGCCTGGGGAGCTGTGAGTCTGGCTGAACTGAATATTGCCAGGCTAGGCCTGGGGAGCTGTGAGTCTGGCTAAACTGAATATTGCCAGGCTAGGCCTGGGGAGCTGTCAGTCTGGCTGAACTGAATATTGCCAGGCTAGGCCTGGGGAGCTGTGAGTCTGGCTGAACTGAATATTGCCAGGTTAAGCCTGGGGAGCTGTCAGTCTGGCTGAACTGAATATTGCCAGGCTAGGCCTGGGGAGCTGTGAGTCTGGCTAAACTGAATATTGCCAGGCTAGGCCTGGGGAGCTGTGAGTCTGGCTGAACTGAATATTGCCAGGCTTAAGCCTGGGGAGCTGTGAGTCTGGCTGAACTGAATATTGCCCGGGGAGCCGTGAGTCTGGCTGAACTGAATATTGCCAGGCTAGGCCTGGGGAGCTGTGAGTCTGGCTGAACTGAATATTGCCAGGCTAGGCCTGGGGAGCCGTGAGTCTGGCTGAACTGAATATTGCCAGGCTAAGCCTGGGGAGCTGTGAGTCTGGCTGAACTGAATATTGCCAGGCTAGGCCTGGGGAGCTGTGAGTCTGGCTGAACTGAATATTGCCAGGCTTAAGCCTGGGGAGCTGTGAGTCTGGCTGAACTGAATATTGCCAGGCTAGGCCTGGGGAGCTGTGAGTCTGGCTGAACTGAATATTGCCAGGCTTAAGCCTGGGGAGCTGTGAGTCTGGCTGAACTGAATATTGCCAGGCTAGGCCTGGGGGTGCTGTGAGTCTGGCTGAACTGAATATTGCCAGGCTAGGCCCGGGGAGCCGTGAGTCTGGCTGAACTGAATATTGCCAGGCTAGGCCTGGGGAGCTGTCAGTCTGGCTGAACTGAATATTGCCAGGCTAGGCCTGGGGAGCTGTGAGTCTGGCTGAACTGAATATTGCCAGGCTAGGCCTGGGGAGCTGTGAGTCTGGCTGAACTGAATATTGCCAGGCTTAAGCCTGGGGAGCTGTGAGTCTGGCTGAACTGAATATTGCCAGGCTAGGCCTGGGGAGCTGTGAGTCTGGCTGAACTGAATATTGCCAGGCTAGGCCTGGGGAGCTGTGAGTCTGGCTGAACTGAATATTGCCAGGCTAGGCCTGGGGAGCTGTGAGTCTGGCTGAACTGAATATTGCCAGGCTTAAGCCTGGGGAGCTGTGAGTCTGGCTGAACTGAATATTGCCAGGCTAGGCCTGGGGAGCTGTGAGTCTGGCTGAACTGAATATTGCCAGGCTAGGCCTGGGGAGCTGTGAGTCTGGCTGAACTGAATATTGCCAGGCTAGGCCTGGGGAGCTGTGAGTCTGGCTGAACTGAATATTGCCAGGTTAGGCCTGGGGAGCTGTGAGTCTGGCTGAACTGAATATTGCCAGGCTAGGCCTGGGGAACTGTGAGTCTGGCTGAACTGAATATTGCCAGGCTAGGCCTGGGGAGCTGTGAGTGACCAGAGCAGAGATGTCATGCCCCCTCAGATTTGTCCTGTTTAAAATATCATTGTTAAAGTTTTGTTTCTCTGTAATACCACGAGCCACTTAGCAATTTTATGAAGTTGGCTTTAGCTCAGATAGGTTCCCAACCCCATAACTAGCTACTAAGAAGCCATTTCAGGCTGTTCAAGTTAGAGTAGCTGGTGTGTCTATTTAGCTGACATGCCTGCTGGCAAGATTGATAGAGTTTAGAAAAGCAAACAATTACTAAATGAACTGAGTAAGACATTCCTTTCAATCTTTTAGCAGAGATGCAGAGAAGCATACTTAGTTTCTTAAAAACAATAACCACCAGTCTGAAGGATACCGACTGGTCAAGAGGTATGATTAGATATGCAATTATGTATATTTTTGTACATAGACTGAATCATGAGTATGGCTCTAGGTTGTACATAGACTGAATCATGAGTATGGCTCTAGGTTGTATAGACTGAATCATTTTCTAGGTTGTACATAGACTGAATCATGAGTATGGCTCTAGGTTGTACATAGACTGAATCATGAGTATGGCTCTAGGTTGCAGGAAAAAGCTGTTTCTAGGTTGTACAGGTGTTTAAAAAGACTGAATGAGTATGGCTCAACTTCTGAATCATGAGTATGGCTCTAGGTTGTACTGACTGAATCATGAGTAGCCCCCTGTTTCAGGTGTTTAAAAATGATCCAACTCCAGACCCCACCCCCCAGGCATCCTCAAGTACTTTGTGCCTCCTCAGATTTTGAAGGTGCTTTGATGCCCCTATAGAAAATATCTAAATGTTGTCAGGCCTGAGGAGCTGTGTGAACTGAATTGTCAGGTTAGGTCTGGGAAGCTGTGTGAACTGAATTGTCAGGTTAGGTCTGGGAAGCTGTGTGAACTGAATTGTCAGGTTAGGTCTGGGAAGCTGTGTGAACTGAATGTCAGGCTAGGTCTGGGGAGCTGTGTGAACTGAATTGTCAGGCTAGGTCTGGGAAGCTGTGTGAACTGAATGTCAGGCTCAGGTTAGGTCTAGGTCTGGGGAAGCTGTGTCAGGCTGGGTCTGGGAAGCTGAATGTTGTCAGGCTAGGTCTGGGGAGCTGTGTGAACTGAATGTTGTCAGGTTAGGTCTGGGAAGCTGTGTGAACTGAATGTTGTCAGGCTAGGTCTGGGGAGCTGTGTGAACTGAATTGTCAGGCTGGGTCTGGGAAGCTGTGTGAACTGAATGTCAGGCTAGGTCTGGGGAGCTGTGTGAACTGAATGTCAGGCTAGGTCTGGGGAGATGTGTGAACTGAATTGTCAGGCTGGGTCTGGGAAGCTGTGTGAACTGAATGTCAGGCTAGGTCTGGGGAGCTGTGTGAACTGAATGTTGTCAGGTTAGGTCTGGGAAGCTGTGTGAACTGAATGTTGTCAGGCTAGGTCTGGGGAAAGTCTGACCAGAAGAGAGATCTGCAGTGCCATCACTCACCACCAGATGGAGCCTTATCACTGACTGCAGGACCAGGGGTGTGTGTGTGTGTGTGTGTGTGTGTGTGTGTGTGTGTGTGTGTGTGTGTGTGTGTGTGTGTGTGTGTGTGTGTGTGTGTGTGTGTGTGTGTGTGTGTGTGTGTGTGTGTGTGTGTGTGTGTGTGTGTGTGTGTGTGTGTGTGTGTGTGTGTGTGTGTGTGTGTGTGTGTGTGTGTGTGTGTGTGTCAGTATGCATCAGTCCCAGGTGACCTGTTAGTCATGCTTAAGAACCTGTTAGAAACAGACAGAATCTGTGAGAGACTTGTCTTATGAGTACCTTGACAGTGTTTTCTGCGTTTTACATCAGTAAACCAGATTAAGCCGTGTTATGAAGCTCTATTTGGTTTGATTTGAATTCATTACACATCTATTTTTTGCTTCCAATAACTCATAAAACAATTATAAAAGTGCTCTGTTGGTGAATCTGTCTGCTCTATCAAGCTGCTCTCTGTGTGTGTGTATGTGTCTATCTGTTCACTTTGTCTGGTCACTGACGCTAGAACCTCGAAGCGCAGTTGAGAAAGAAAAAGCCTTTAGTGTGTGTGTGTGTGTGTGTGTGTGTGTTTCCTGACCTCCTGTGTCAAGCCTATGTGCGCTTGTTAAAAAGTTATATATAATATACTTCTACCACAATCTCTTGACCTGTCAGTTGGATTTATTCTGTCAATCAGTCTCTCCAATCCAATCAGTCACCTTTAGAGGGGAGGAAGGCGTGACTAATGAGAGAGGGAGAGAGAGAGTGAAATACTAGTTCAGACTGAATGGCTTATCAATGCACTCAGATGGAAATAAATGAGAGAAGAGAATAAGGGAATACAAGAAGGAGAAGTAGACTGAACGAATAGCAAACAATAAGAGAGGAGAAAAGTGTGTGTGGTAGTCATGGCTACAGTGGTGAAGAGCATGAGAGAGGGATCACTTTGTAGGAACAATGAGAGGATGAGAAAGTGTGTGTGTGTGTGTGTGTTTGTACATGAGAGAGAATCTGTCAGTGTCACTTAGCCGAAAGGTTGCAGACAGCTGACTAAGTAAGAATATGTAACACCCTTTCAGATACACACACACACTCCACCCCCATGTACGCTCACACACTCTCCTCCTGTCTCACGCTGACACTGCAAAATACTAGTTAGCCTCTGAACTCCTCAAACACTTCCAAGTAGCATTAGTGACAGATCATCCCCAACAGATCATGGCAATGGCACCTCAACTTCAAAAAACCTCATACCCTGTTCAAAGGCACTTCAATCTTTTGTCTTGCCCTCTGAATGTCACACATACACAATCCATGTCTCAATTGTCTCAAGGTCTAAAAATCATTTTTTAACCTGCCTCCTCCCCTTCATCTACACGGACAGAAGTGGATTTAACAAGTGACATCAATAAGGGATCATAGCTTTCACCTGGATTCACCTGGTCTGTATATGTCATGGAAAGAGCAGGTGTTTTGTATACTCAGTGTATATCGCTTACTTACTTCCTCGTGTTCTTAATTCTATTTCTTGTGTGTTTTTGTTCTACTTGAGTTTTTATTTATTTGTTAGGGTACTACTGATATTGATTACTACATTGTTGGGAAAGACCAAGCAAGAAAGGCATTTCACTGTACTTTTCCACCGGACAATAAAAACTGCAAACACAGGCAGCACATGGTGAGGCTGCATCACAGCTGCATTAGTGGGCTTGTGTCAGCAAGTAGCAAGAACAAACTGGACATAGAAAATATATTCAGCTGCTTTGGGAGAAATAATCAGTGTTGATTTATGATCAAAAACCTGGAAGAATAAAGAAACAGATACTCAAATGGGTGATGAATCTGTTGACAACGTTTGGCAATAGAGAAGACTTCTATGACTGGCATAGTCACTGTATCAATTCATTCACTAAATCATTGGGAATTGGGAATTGACTATATTCACTACTGACATACTGTCAAATAGCTGTGGCTGTGTCTCCCTGTTCACTGACGCTATGACACCTAGCTCAAAACGCAGTATGAGAATGGAAGGGCCTTTAGTGTGTGTGTGTGTGTGTGTGTGTGTGTGTGTGTGTGTGTGTGTGTGTGTGTGTGTGTGTGTGTGTGTGTGTGTTACATGTAGTGTCCTTTCATTAAAAGGCGAGATGTTCTGCGCTGCTGTCTCTCCACTTAGATGGGAGCAGGAACACATTACGGAGAGCTCTCTCCCTCCATTCTCTCCCACTCTCACTCTCATCCTTCACTATATTTTCCCTACCTCTATTTCTCTCTCTCTCCCTCTCTTTATATTTTCTCTATCATTTCACTCTCTGTTCTCTCCTCCTTCTCTCTCTCTCTCTCTGTTCTACTTGATTAGGCTATCAGATAGAGAACAGAACGCTGGGCTGTGGCTGTGGCTGTATCCATCTGCATACAGTGATTAGTATGAAGCCCTGGGTGAGCCCACACAGCTCTCAGGCCACTAATGCAATCACAACCATTAGGATATGATGGAAGCTGTGGAGCTCAGCTATTACTGACTGTCTGATGGACTGAGGCCCTGTCTAGTGCTTTATTGAGGAGGTCCTATACTTCACTTGCTCATCAGTTCACATTTGATCTGTGGCCATCTGCTCAGTGCCACTGTTTGTTCGTTGTGACGACTTAGTCAAAGGTGCTGGAACATGAACATGATCATTCAGGATTAGTTGTTAAGGCCTGTGACAAGATTAGAAGGAAAGAAGGGAGGATGCACTTGAACGGACCTTGCACCAACAACACTGTGTGCTTGTGTGTGTGTTTGGGGAGTACTAGTGCCTCTCATCACCCTTGTAAAGGTTAAGGGGACTACGAGAGATGGAGAGATTGGAGGAATGAAAAAGACAGAGGGAGAGTGAACGAATGTGTGTGTGTGTTTTATGGCCGATCGGATCCATGGATGGGCTGATCTCTCTCTCCCTTCTGTCTATCTCCCCTTTCTCTGTTTCATAGCTAAATCCGTATGTAATTTGCTGTCCTTACAACACAACGCTGTGTTGCTTTGTACACGCTTTTATAGACAGAGAAGGGGGATAATGAATCTGTATACTGTGGGGTTGGCATAGCAACTGCCTTTCCAACCATTATTGCTCTATGTGTTGTATTATTCCTGTGTCACATCTGTTTCACACCATGTCTGACATATGCTTCAGAGGTGTGGCTTAACCTTTCCAATACAAAGCACCCAAATCACTTTTTCTCAAGGTCTACACCAATCTCTCCATCTTTTTTGCAGACCCCTAACCTTTATGGGGGTCATAGGTATCCCCCTCCATCTTTCTGTCTTTCCCAATTTCTCTCTTGATCACTCACCTCTCCCCACCTCTCTCTGGGCCAGCCCTCTCCTTCTGGGCCTGCCCTCTCCTTCTGGGCCTGCCCTCTCCTTCTGGGCCTGCCCTCTCCTTCTGGGCCAGCCCTCTCCTTCTGGGCCTGCCCTCTCCTTCTGGGCCTACCCTCTCCCTCTGACCACTGATTGCCTCCGTCTAGTTTGTCTCTCTCTCTCTGTCTGGTAAAGTTGTATGGACAGCGGCGTCCCCTGACATCACTGTCTTCTTCCTGGGATGTCTCTCTCTCCCCGTGACCCTTAACATTTCCCCGAGGCTTTTATTTTGGTTGCGCGATCGGGACCCGACCCGCCACTCTCCCACGGTGACCTGTCGCCCTGACCCCAGAGCATCCTCACTTCTCCACACTCCTCTCTCTCTCTCTGTCTCTCTCTCTCTCTCTTTCCTCTCCTGTCTCTCTCTCTCTCTCTCTCTCTCTCTCTCTCTTCTCTGTCTCTCTCTCTCTCTCTCTCTCTCTCTCTCTCTCTGTCTCTCTCTCTCTCTCTCTCTCTCTCTCTCTCTCTCTCTCTGTCTCTCTCTCTCTCTCTCTCTGTCTCTCTCTCTCTCTCTCTCTCTCTCTCTCTCTGTCTCTCCTCTCTCTCCCTCTGTCTCTCTCTCTTGTCTCTCTCTCTCTCTCTCTCTCTCTCTCTCTCTCTCTCTCTCTCTCTCTGTCTCTCTCTCTCTCTCTCTCTCTCTCTCTCTCTCTCTCTCTCTCTCTCTCTCTCTCTCTCTCTCTCTCTCTCTCTCTCTCTCTCTCTCTCTCTCTCTCTGTCTCTCTCTCTCTCTCTCTCTCTCTCTCTCTCTCTCTCTCTCTCTCCTCCCTCCCTCCCTCCCTCTCTCTTTATCAAGCTGTGAATTCAGTGACATCTGCTCTCTTTCTCCATACCTCTCTGCCCGTCTACAAACTGCCATTTAATATTATCATGACTGTTCAGTTCACTGTTAAGGTCCGGAAGTTTTTCCCCCATCGTCTCCATTACCATGACTACGGTCGGTCGGCGATGAGGCACTGGCTGTGATACAGGGAAGGAGAGTTGACATTTGGCAGGTGCCGTAATAATTTAGAAATCCGTTGGAATCGTACCCCAGACGACATGATGCGCTTTACTATCTGCAATATTCCCTAATCGCAAAGAAGATTATTAGGCTACAGGGAGAAAAGGTGCTGTCACATTTCATAATCTTCTCCTACACAACACAATTCCACGCTCGTGTTATTCCCTCATCCGGTTAGAGCGCATAGGCTTAATATTCTATTAAGAAAAAGCACAATATGGAAAACGCATGAGAGTGTGTATAGCCCCCTACACTGGGCATAATCATAGGCTCATGGTTGAAAATAAGATCATTACTTAGATAATATGCTATGACATCAAAAGTCTGAAGGCTGGTTGAGGTAGACTATGTGGAGGAAGAACTAGACTGTAACACCATATACTATCCTATCAGCCTATAAGCATGGCTCAATCTAGTAACATTTATATTAGAGCTTATTGTTTTGCATATAAATGGACCTGCAATCTGATGATAGGCTAGGAGGCATAGCCCTATCATTAGCATCATGCACTATAGCCCTATCATAAGCATCATTCACTATAGCCCTATCATAAGCATCATGCACTATAGCCCTATCATAAGCATCATTCACTATAGCCCTATCATAAGCATCATGCACTATAGCCCTATCATAAGCATCATGCACTATAGCCCTATCATAAGCATCATGCACTATAGCCCTATCATAAGCATCATGCACTATAGCCCTATCATAAGCATCATGCACTATAGCCCTATCATAAGCATCATGCACATATAGCACTATCATAAGCATCATGCACTATAGCCCTATCATAAGCATCATGCACTATAGCCCTATCATAAGCATCATGCACTATAGCCCTATCATAAGCATCATGCACTATAGCCCTATCATAAGCATCATGCACTATAGCCCTATCATAAGCATCATGCACTATAGCCCTATCATAAGCATCATGCACTATAGCCCTATCATAAGCATCATGCACTATAGCCCTATCATAAGCATCATGCACTATAGCCCTATCATAAGCATCATGCAGTATAGCCCTATCATAAGCATCATGCACTATAGCCATATCATAAGCATCATGCACTATAGCCCTATCATAAGCATCATGCACTATAGCCCTATCATAAGCATCATGCACTATAGCCCTATCATAAGCATCATGCAGTATAGCCCTATCATAAGCATCATGCACTATAGCCCTATCATAAGCATCATGCACTATAGCCCTATCATAAGCATCATGCACTATAGCCCTATCATAAGCATCATGCACTATAGCCCTATCATAAGCATCATGCAGTATAGCCCTATCATAAGCATCATGCACTATAGCCCTATCATAAGCATCATGCACTATAGCCCTATCATAAGCATCATGCACTATAGCCCTATCATAAGCATCATGCACTATAGCCATATCATAAGCATCATGCAGTATAGCCCTATCATAAGCATCATGCACTATAGCCCTATCATAAGCATCATGCACTATAGCCCTATCATAAGCATCATGCACTATAGCCCTATCATAAGCATCATGCACTATAGCCCTATCATAAGCATCATGCACTATAGCCTATCATAAGCATCATGCACTATAGCCCTATCATAAGCATCATGCACTATAGCCCTATCATAAGCATCATGCACTATAGCCCTATCATAAGCATCATGCACTATAGCCCTATCATAAGCATCATGCAGTATAGCCCTATCATAAGCATCATGCACTATAGCCCTATCATAAGCATCATGCAGTATAGCCCTATCATAAGCATCATGCACTATAGCCCTATCATAAGCATCATGCAGTATAGCCCTATCATAAGCATCATGCACTATAGCCCTATCATAAGCATCATGCAGTATAGCCCTATCATAAGCATCATGCAGTATAGGCCTGTGTGTGTTATTATGACTCTTGATGTAGGCTCTCAGCAGTGGTGTAAAGTATTGAAGTGAAAATACTATAGTTACTTAAGTAGGGTTTTTTTGCATCTGTACTTTACTATTTATATTTTGTACTTTTACTTTACTACATTCCTTAAGAGAATAATGTACTTTTTACTCCATTCATTTACCCTGATACCCAAAAGTACTTATTACATTTGGAATGCTTAGCAGGACAGGAAAATGGTCCAATTTATGCACTTATCAAGAGAACATCCCTGGTCATCCCTACTGCCTCTGATCTGGCATACTCACTAAACACAAATGCTTCATATGTAAATTATGTCTGAGTGTTGGAGTGTGCTGCTGGCTATCAGTAAATAAAATTGTGCTCCCTGGTTTGCTTAATATAAAGAATTTGAAATTATTTGTACTTTTACTTTTTGTATATTTTAGCAATTGCATTTACTTTGATACTACTTAAGTATATTTAAAACCGAATACTTTTAGACTTTTACTCAAGTAGCTTTTTACTGTGTGACTTTTACTTGAGTCATTTACTATGAAGATTTCTTTACTTTACCTCAAGAATGACAACTGAGTACTTTTTCCCCCACTGGCTATCAGATAGGTGGGCTAACAGCCGCTCCTCCGTCAAACTCTGATTGGGAATAGGCCTATTATTACGCGTCTCTAAGTCTCCGGTGTCGCTCTGCAAACTCAGCACCTTCATTTCCCTCATCCTGATTGCGATGTCTTATATCGGACTGACCACGGACAATTTACCCCACGAGAAGGTAGACTCCAGTTGCCTAAGTGACCACAATCAGAGTCCGCAGGAAATTTACCGGATGCGGCCACTTAGCAGAGGCGCACCCCTCTATATCTCCCACTCTCTTGACTATTGAGCTCTCCTTGTTGTCTTTGTTCACTCGTGAACAGTGAATTGTTGTCGAGCAATGACCCGTTTTCCAGCATTCAATTAGGCCTATCTTAATTTGACAGCGTTAGTTGATATTAGCTTAAATGTCGAAAAGCCTATTGGTTTTCACCTGTAGCTGTCTAATTCTGCCCGTCAAAATAAGACTTGTCTGTTGTTCTTGTCTGTGTATGTCTTTGTTTATTGTAAAATATATATATATATATATATATATATATATATATATATATATATATATATATATATATATATATATATATTAGAAAATAAAACATGTTTTTGTATACAAATAAAAAAACGTGTTCACCTATGCTCGAGCTGCTGAATAATAAGTACAATAAATCAGTTGTGTGTTGGCAACTCCCAAGAACGAATGAATTCCGCACGCTGTCAGAGAGGATGTAGGCTATATGACACAGTTTCCCGGAGAACTGTGAGCAAATGTAACAGTTGCATTACATAAACTAGTAGTAATATTAGCCTATGTGATCATGATCCATACTAGCGTAATATAATTTATATTAGATTTATTATTATGGGGTTCAACGGGAAAGAACGTCTGGATGGCGTGATAAAAATGTGTTTGTAGTTTTTCTTGTCTTCATAATTACCCAGTGACTGTCCAATGAGAATTACAGGGAGGGGAGGCAGAGAGCGAGAGCAAGCGAGAGAGAGTGAAGTTGAGAGAAACATATTCGGAGAGACAGTGTGAGCGATAGAATGAGTGAGTGAGGTAAAGGAAGAGTTGCATAGTAAATCATATTTGTCATTTATAGGCTACCTTTCTCTGTTTAGCATAGCATGTTTGCATGTAGATGTCGAGTAGTCTAGCGATTCAGTTATTTTATATGGTGAGAATGCTGACGGAGATTTTCATATCAACAGTAGGTTCATAATATAATCATGAAAGATTATTCAGTTCTTTCATTTTTAAGGACATTTGAAATAATCGATATTCGTGATATCAATTCATTGATCCATGGACTGACGGAGATAAAGACTGGTTGATTTTACAACGGCGAATTGAGGGAAGGAATCATCGAGCACAGAGGGAAGGAAGGGAACCAGTGAATTATTTGGGAGAAATCAAAGCGCTCCGTCTCCTGTGAGGACCTGTCGCTGGTCTCGCACCTAGAAGAAGGGGAGCAAAAGATGATGGAATGGCCGTGACAACATGAAAAAGAAAAAGTGTGGGGGTCTATTTTCATCCAGCCAGTGATTCAACACGACTGACCTGGGGACAGAGAAGGGGAAGAGAAGGTAGGAGGAGGAAGAGAGAGAGAGAGAGAGGGGGTTTTGGGGAGAGAAAGACAAAGAATGCATGGTGTCTGGGTGTGAGATAATCTGTGAGATTTTAGGAAGGTAGTTTAAGAATGAATAAAAGTGAATTGAAAGATCCTTGCCATGTAAGCTATAGGATACATATAAACACAGATTTGACAGAAGCATGCATTCTAGGGGATCAGTATTCAACTGTGCTCAATAAAGTCAATACTTTGAAAAGAATCATTTTTCACTAATGATCGGATTTGCCTTGTACACGTCCAGATAATTTGCTATAGTCTATCCTATCTGAACTTCTCATCCATCATGTGCTCCCTCTCATCCACGCCTCCCTTCCTCCATCTCTCTCTCTTCCTTCCTCTCTCCATTGTTTCATAATTAAACACCATCTCTCTTCTAATTCTAATGTTTCTTCTGTACTTCTCTTTCCATTTTTCTCTCTCCTTTTCCTCCCTCTGTCTCTCTGTTAGGTAGAGAGTGGCCTGTTGCCCTCCGGCCCCCACCATGGAGCCCCCTCCCTCTCTGAGCTTGACTCTCCTGGGAGGCAGTGAGGACGAGGACCCGCGGTTCCCCCTCCCTCTGAGTGGAATCTCCCACTCCTCCATGACCGGCAACTACCCGGGATCAAACCACTCCAACCACAGGGGGGGATCCAGCCTGGACCGGCTGAATGGGTCCCCCACTACACCTAACATGCCCAAGGCCTCCCTCCCCAAACTGCCTCTGTCCTCAGTGGGGGGTCAACCCCTGCCCCCACTCCCCAATGCCCTTCACCCTACCAGCACCCCTCTGTCCTCGTGCCTGGGTTCCCAGCACAGCCTGAGTGGAGACAACTCCCCAGTCTACAACGCCCTCTTTTACTCCTCACACTCCCCTTCCATGGAGAGAGAGAGGGACAGGGATAGAGAGAGGGACAGGGATAGAGAGAGGGGATGTAAGCACCGTCAGGCCAGCCCGCTGGTCCATCGGAGAGACAGCAACCCTTTCACAGAGATCGCCATGAGCTCCTGTAAATACACAGGCGGCGTGATGAAACCTCTCAGTCGCCTCAGCGCCTCCAGACGCAACCTCATCGAATCAGACAGCGGCAGTGACACCAAAGAGGGCGGGGCAGCACCTGTTACCGGCACAACTGCCATTGGAGGGCGGGACCGGGACAGAGAGGCTCCACCCACTTCCTCATCCTTGCCATCCTCCAATCAACCAACCCAGAATCCTCCAGAGATAGTGATCTCATCAAAAGAGGACTCGCCCTACGCGAGGGGTTATGATATCACCGACTCATCCTCCAATCAGATGTCAATATACCATCAGAACCACGCCTTGGTGGGGAGTAGGGGAGGTTTAAGCAGTGCAGGGGGCACAGGAGGGGGGGTAGGGGGGAGCAGGCAGGGAGGTGTAGGAGGTGTTGGGGCTGTAGGGCCGAGGGGGAGCTGCGCCAAGGCTTCTAGTTCTAAACGTAAGAACCAGAACATTGGTTATAAACTGGGCCACCGGAGGGCGCTGTTCGAAAGAGGAAGAGGCTGAGCGACTACGCACTCATCTTTGGAATGTTTGGCATCGTCGTCATGGTGATTGAGACAGAGCTGTCCTGGGGCGTTTACAACAAGGTGAGCCGAAGGGGAGGGGTTCATCTGACCCAATGGGTGTGTCCACTGTCATGGTGCTGTAGGCTCAAAAACGGTTGTCCAATAACTTGTCCAGTTAGAATAATGATTTCTGTTTTCCATTTCAGAATGTTTTCTCATTTGTATCTGCTGAACTTAATGGGAGAAATGGTTGGCTTTGCGGGCTGTGTGATTGGTGGGGTAGTGGGCAGTAGTAGTGTTTGGGTCAGTATTTGGTAGGGTAGTGGGGGTAGTGTTTTTATTTTATTTTTTTAACCTTTATTTAACTAGGCAAGTCAGTTAAGAAAAAAATCTTATTTGCAATGACGGCCTAGGAACAGTGGGTTAACTGCCTGTTCAGGGGCAGAACGGCAGATTTGTACCTTGTCAGCTCAGGGGAACTTGCAACCTTCCGGTTACTAGTCCAACGCTCTAACCACTAGGCTACCCTGCCGGGGGTCAGTGATTGGTGGGTTAGTGACTCCTGGGCAGGGAGGCAGTAAGTAGCTCAGCTGTTGGGTATGGGTAGTGTGTTTGGGTCAGTGTGAGGCAGTAGCAGCAGTAGAAGTAACAGCAGTAGCAGTAGCAGCAGTAGTAGTAGAAGTAGCAGCAGTAGAAGTAGCAGCAGTAGCAGCAGTAAAATTAGCAGCAGTAGCAGCAGTAGAAGTAGCAGCAGTAGCAACAGTAGAAGTAGCAGCAGTAGAAGTAGCAGCAGTAGCAGCAGTAGAAGTAGCAGCAGTAGCAGCAGTAGAGTAGCAGCAGTAGAAGTAGCAGCAGTAGCAGCAGTAGAAGTAGCAGCAGTAGCAGCAGTAGCAGCAGTAAAAGTAGTAGAAGTAGCAGCAGTAGAAGTAGCAGCAGTAGCAGCAGTAGAAGTAGCAGCAGTAGCAGCAGTAAAAGTAGCAGCAGTAGCAGCAGTAGAAGTAGCAGCAGTAGCAGCAGTAGAAGTAGCAGCAGTAGCAGCAGTAGCAACAGTAGCAACAGTAGAAGTAGCAGCAGTAGCAGCAGCAGCAGTAGCAGCAGTAAAAGTAGCAGCAGTAGCAGCAGTAGAAGTAGCAGCAGTAAAAGTAGCAGCAGTAGAAGTAGCAGCAGTAGAAGTAGCAGCAGTAAAAGTAGCAGCAGTAGCAGCAGTAGAAGTAGCAGCAGTAGAAGTAGCAGCAGCAGCAGCAGCAGTAGCAGCAGTAAAAGTAGCAGCACTAGCAGCAGTAGAAGTAGCAGCAAAGCAGCAGCAGTAAAGCAGTAGCAGCAGTAGCAGCAGTAGAAGCAGTAAAAGTAGCAGCAGTAGCAGCAGTAGAAGCAGTAAAGTAGCAGCAGTAGCAGCAGTAAAAGTAGCAGCAGTAGCAGCAGTAGAAGTAGCAGCAGTAGCAGCAGTAGAAAGTAGCAGCAGTAGCAGCAGTAAAAGTAGCAGCAGTAGCAGCAGTAGAAGTAGCAGCAGCAGCAGCAGTAGAAGTAGCAGCAGTAGCAGCAGTAGCAGCAGTAGAAGTAGCAGCAGTAGCAGCAGTAAAAGTAGCAGCAGTAGCAGCAGTAGAAGTAGCAGCAGTAGCAGCAGTAGAAGAAGCAGCAGCAGTAGAAGTAGCAGCAGTAGCAGCAGTAGCAGCAGTAGAAGTAGCAGCAGAAGCAGCAGCAGCAGTAGAAGTAGCAGCAGTAGAAGCAGTAGCAACAGTAGCAGCAGTAGAAGTAGCAGCAGTAGCAGCAGCAGTAGAAGTAGCAGCAGTAGAAGTAACGGCAGTGAGAGGTTACTGATACCTCATCTGTCTGGGTAATGGTGAGTGTAATAAGGCTAGCTGGACTCTCTCTCTCTCTACCTCTCTCTCTACCCCCCCCCTCTCTCTCTCTCTCTCTCTCTCTCTCTCTCTACATCTCTCTATCTCTCTCCCCGCTACCTCTCTCTCTCCCCCTCTATCTCTCTCCCCCCCCTCTCTCTCTCTCTACCTCTCTCTATCTATCTCTCTCCCTGCTACCCCTCTCTCTCCCTCCCCCCTCTCTCTCTCTCTACCTACCTACCTACCTACCTATCTCTCTCTCTCTCTCTCTCCCTGCTACCTCTCTCTCTCTCCCTCCCTCTCACTGTCTCTTCCTCTTACTCCCTGAAGAATCCTGTCTCGCTTTCTTGCTTTCCTCTTTCTTCTTGATATTCTTGGTTTGAATTTCTTTCTTTCTCCTCTTTTTAATAGCCTGAGGGAAACTGCCTCCCTTCTTCATGCTCCATCTCTCTGCTCCTCTGTTCTTCCAGTGGTACACCAGGGGAGTGTGATCGGCAGTGAGGATGGAGGAAGAGAGAGACAAATAAAAGGCTGTAGAAAGAGAGAGAAAAGGAGAGGTGATAATGAAAAGGCTGATTTAGGTTTTTATCCCAGCTCCAGACAAGTCTTCTCTTCTATGAATCAGACACCATTGTGTGTCACAACTCAAACATACATGGATCAGCATGGACGCCATTGTGTGTCAGATGCTTTTGTTTAAGAAGTCAATTCTAATTTCATAAACAGTAGAGGGATTTGTAGTATCAAAGCATCTTGCGAATATTTATCGGAGCGGATGGCATTGAGCATGTGGAACCGATGTGTGGTGCGCGCTAATAGCATTTCAATCGGTGACGTCACTCGCTTTGAGACCTTGAAGTAGTGGTTCCCCTTGCTCTGCAAGGGCCGTGGCTTTTGTGGAGTGATGGGTAACGATGCTTCGTGGGTGACTGGTTCGCTCCTGGGTCGGGGTGATGGGATGGACTAAAGTTATACTGTTACATGTGTGTGCGAGCATGCCTGTGTGTGTGTGTGTGTGTGTGCGGACATCTGTGTGTGTTTGTGTGTTCGTGTGTGCCATCAGTGTGACAAACCCAAGTGTTAGTTGATGGATGAGTATTGATCCTAACAGGGTTTGAGTGCAGGAGACACTATTACATTGTGTTTTCATGTCTGGATGGCAACGACTAGGGAGCTTAAACAGACTAGCTACCTGCAAAGAGAACAAACAGACTGGCTACCAGGCTAGAGAACAAATAGACTGGCTACCAGGCTAGTGCTTAAACAGACTGGCTACCTGGCTAGAGAACAAACAGACTGGCTACCGGGCTAGAGAACAAACAGACTGGCTACCAGGCTAGTGCTTAAACAGACTGGCTACCTGGCTGGAGAACAAACAGACTGGCTACCGGGCTAGAGAACAAACAGACTGGCTACCAGGCTAGTGCGTAAACAGACTGGCTACCTGGCTAGAGAACAAACAGACTGGCTACCGGGCTAGAGAACAAACAGACTGGCTACCAGGCTAGTGCGTAAACAGACTGGCTACCTGGCTAGAGAACAAACAGACTGGCTACCGGGCTAGAGAACAAACAGACTGGCTACCGGGCTAGTGCTTAAACAGACTGGCTACCTGGCTGGAGAACAAACAGACTGGCTACCGGGCTAGAGAACAAACAGACTGGCTATCAGGCTAGTGCGTAAACAGACTGGCTACCTGGCTAGAGAACAAACAGACTGGCTACCGGGCTAGAGAACAAACAGACTGGCTACCGGGCTAGTGCTTAAACAGACTGGCTACCTGGCTGGAGAACAAACAGACTGGCTACCGGGCTAGAGAACAAACAGACTGGCTATCAGGCTAGTGCGTAAACAGACTGGCTACCTGGCTAGAGAACAAACAGACTGGCTACCGGGCTAGAGAACAAACAGACTGGCTACCGGGCTAGTGCTTAAACAGACTGGCTACCTGGCTGGAGAACAAACAGACTGGCTACTGGGCTAGAGAACAAACAGACTGGCTACCAGGCTAGTGCGTAAACAGACTGGCTACCTGGCTAGAGAACAAACAGACTGGCTACCGGGCTAGAGAACAAACAGACTGGCTACCCGGCTAGTGCTTAAACAGACTGGCTACCTGGCTGGAGAACAAACAGACTGGCTACCGGGCTAGAGAACAAACAGACTGGCTACCAGGCTAGTGCGTAAACAGACTGGCTACCTGGCTAGAGAACAAACAGACTGGCTACCGGGCTAGAGAACAAATAGACTGGCTACCGGGCT